>NC_037676.1:100823554-101059268 GCF_003255815.1 Theropithecus gelada
GATGGACATTTGGGTTGATTCCAAGTCTTTGCTATTGTGAATAGTGCTGCAATAAACATACGTGTGCATGTTGTTTCCTGATTTTTTAATGATTGCCATTCTAACTGGTGTGAGATGGTATCTCATTGTAGTTTTGATTTGCATTTCTCTGATGGCCAGTGATGATGAGCATTTTTTCATGTGTCTGTTGGCTGTATGAATGTCTTCTTTTGAGAAGTGTCTGTTCATATCCTTTACCCACTTTTTGATGGGGTTGTGTTTTTCTTGTAAATTTGATTGAGTTCTTTGTAGGTTCTGGATATTAGCCCTTTGTCATATGAGTAGATTGCAAAAATTTTCTCCCATTCTGTAGGTTGCCTGTTCACTCTGATGGTAGTTTCTTTTGCTGTGCAGAAGCTCTTTAGTTTAATTAGATCCCATTTGTCAATTTTGGCTTTTGTTGCTGTTGCTTTTGGTGTTTTAGATGTGAAGCCCTTGCCCATGCCTGTCTCCTGAATGGTATTACCTAGGTTTTCTTCTAGAGTTTTTATGGTTTTAGGTCTAACATTTAAGTCTCTAAACCATCTTGAATTAATTTTCGTATAAGAGTAAGGAAAGGATCCACTTTCAGCTTTCTACTTATGGCTAGCCAATTTTCCCAGCACCATTTATTAAATAGGGAATCCTTCTCCCATTTCTTGTTTTTGTCAGGTTTGTCAAAGATTAGATGGCTGTAGATGTGTGGTATTATTTCTGAGGGTTCTGTTCTGTTCCATTGGTCTATATCTCTGTTTTGGTACCAGTACCATGCTGTTTTGGTTACTGTAGACTTGTAGTATAGTTTGAAATCAGGTAGCATGATGCCCACAGCTTTGTTCTTTTGGCTTAGGATTGTCTTGGCAATGTGGGGTCTTTTTGGTTCCATATGAACTTTAAAGCAGTTTTTTCCAATTCTGAAGGAAGTCATTGGTAGCTCAATGGGGATGGCATTGAATCTATAAATTACTTTGGGCAGTATGGCCATTTTCACAATATTGATTCTTTCTATCCATGAAGATGGTATGTTCTTCCATTTGTGTGTGTCTTCTTTTATTTCACTGAGCAGTGGTTTGTAGTTGTCCTTGAAGAGGTCCTTTACATCCCTTTTAAGTTGGATTCCTAGGTATTTTATTCTCTTTGAAGCTATTGTGAATGGGAGTTCATTCATGATTTGGCTCTCTGTTTGTCTGTTACTGGTGTATAAGAACGCTTGTGATTTTTGCACATCGATTTTGTATCCTGAGACTTTGCTGAAGTTTCTTATCAGCTTAAGGAGGTTTTGGGCTGAGACAATGGGGTTTTCTAAATATACAATCATGTCATCTGCAAATAGGGACTATTTGACTTCTTCTTTTCCTAATTGAATACACTTTATTTCTTTCTCTTGCCTGATTGCCCTAGCCAGAACTTCCAACACTATGTTGAATAGGAGTGGTGAGAGAGGGCATCCCTGTCTTGTGCCAGTTTTCAAAGGGAATGCTTCCAGTTTTTGCCCATTCAGTATGATATTGGCTGTGGTTTTCTCATAAATAGCTCTTATTATTTTGATATATGTTCCATCAACACCTAGTTTATTGATAGTTTTTAGCATGAAGGGCTGTTGAATTTTGTCAAAGGCCTTTTCTGCATCTATTGAGATAATCATGTGGTTTTTGTCTTTAGTTCTGTTTATATGCCGGATTACATTTATTGATTTGCGTATGTTGAACCAGCCTTCCATCCCAGGGATGAAGCCCACTTGATCATGGTGGATAAGCTCTTTGATGTGCTGCTGGATTCAGTTTGCCAGTATTTTATTGAGGATTTTTGCATCGATGTTCATTGGGACATTGGTCTCAAATTCTCTTTTTTTGTCGTATCTCTGCCAGGCTTTGGTATCAGGATGATGTTGGCCTTGTAAAATGAGTTAGGGAGGATTCTTTCCTTATCTATTGATTGGAATAGTTTCAGAAGGAATGGTACCAACTCCTCCTTGTACCTCTGGTAGAATTTGGCTGTGAATCCATCTGGTCCTGGACTTTTTTTGGTTGGTAGGCTATTTAATTATTGCCTCAATTTCAGAGTCTGCTATTGGTCTGTTCAGGGATTTAACTTCTTCCTAGTTTAGTCTTGGGAGAGTGTAAGTGTCCAGGAAATTATCCATTTCTTCTAGGTTTTCTACTTTATTTGCATAGAGTTGTTTATAGTATTCTCTCATGGTAGTTTATATTTCTGTGGGGTCGGTGGTGATATCCCCTTTATCATTCTTTATTGCATCTATTTGATTCTTCTCTCTTTTCTTCTTTATTAGTCTTGCCAGCGGTCTATCAATTTTGTTGATCTTTTCAAAAAACCAGCTCCTGGATTCATTGATTTTTTGGAGGGTTTTTTGCGTCTCTATCTCCTTCAGTTCTGCTCTGATCTTAGTTATTTCTTGCCTTCTGTTAGATTTTGAATGTGTTTGCTCTTGCTTCTCTAGTTGTTTTAATTGTGATGTTAGAGTGTCAATTTTAGATCTTTCCTGCTTTCTCTTGTGGGCATTTAGTGCTATAAATTTCCCTCTACACACTGCTTTAAATGTGTCCCAGAGATTCTGGTATGTTGTGTTTTTGTTCTCATTGGTTTCAAAGAACATCTTTATTTCTGCCTTCATTTCGTTATGTACCCAGTAGTCATTCAGGAGCAGGTTGTTCAGTTTTCATGTAGTTCAGCGGTTTTGATTGAGTTTCTTAGTCCTGAGTTCTAGTTTGATTGCACTGTGGTCTGAGAGATAGTTTGTTATAATTTCTGTTCTTGTACATTTGCTGAGGAGTGCTTTACTTCCAACTATATGGTCAATTTTGGAATAAGTGTGATGTGGTGCTGAGAAGAATGTATATTCTGTTGATTTGGGGTGGAGAGTTCTGTAGATGTCTATTAGGTCTGCTTGGTGCAGAGTTCAGTTCAAGTCCTGGATATTCTTGTTAACTTTCTGTCTTATTGATCTGTCTAATGTTGACAGTGGGGTGTTAAAGTCTCCCATTATTATTGTATGGGAGTCTAAGTCTCTTTGTAAGTCTCTAAGGACATGCTTTATGAATCTGTGTTCTCCTGTATTGGGTTCATATATATTTAGGATAGTTAGCTGTTCCTGATGAATCGATCCCTTTACCATTATGTAATGGCCTTCTTTGTCTCTTTTGATCTTTGATGGTTTAAAGTCTGTTTTATCGGAGACTAGGATTGCAATCCCTGCTTTGTTTTCCATTTGCTTGGTAGATCTTCCTCCATCCCTTTATTGTGAGCCTATGTGTGTCTCTGCATGTGAGATGGGTCTCCTGAATACAGCAACCCGATGGTCTTGTCTCTTTATCCAGTTTGCCAGTCTGTGTCTTTTAATTGGACCATTTAGTCCATTTACATTTAAGGCTAATATTGTTATGTATGAACTTGGGCCTGTCATTATATTAGCTGGTTATTTTACTCGTTAGTTGATGCAGTTTCTTCCTAGCATTGATGGACTTTACATTTTGGCATGTTTTTGCAATGGCTGGTACCTGTTGTTCCTTTCCATGTTTAGTGCTTTCTTCAGGATCTCTTGTAGGGCAGGCCTGGTGGTGACAAAATCTCGAAGCATTTGTTTGTCTGTAAAGGATTTTATTTCTCCTTCACTTATGAAACTTAGTTTGGCTGGATATGAAATTCTGGGTTGAAAATTCTTTTCTTTAAGAATGTTGAATATTGGCCCCCACTCTTTTCTGGCTTATAGAGTTTCTGCCCAGAGATCTGCTGTTAGTCTGATGGGCTTCCCTTTGTGGGTAACCCGACCTTTCTCTCTGGCAGCCCTTAACATTTTTTCCTTCATTTCAACTTTGGTGAATCTGACAATTATGTGTCTTGGAGTTGCTCTTCTTGAGGGGTATCTTTGTGGTGTTGTCTGTATTTCCTGAATTTGAATGTTGGCTGCCTTACTAGATTGGGGAAGTTCTCTTGGATGATATCCTGCAGAGTGTTTTTCAACTTGGTTCCATTGTCCCTGTCACTTTCAGGCACACCAATCAGACGTAGATTTGGTCTTTTCACATAATCCCATATTTCTTGGAGGTTTTGTTCATTTCTTTTTACTCTTTTTTCTCTACACTTCTCTTCTCACTTCATTTCTTTCATTTGATCTTCAATCGCTGATACTCTTTCTTCCAGTTGATTGAGTCAGTTACTGAAGCTTGTGCTTTTGTCACATAGTTCTTGTGTTATGGTTTTCATCTCTATCAGTTCTTTTAAGGACTTCTCTACATTGGTTATTCTAGTTAGCCATTCGTCAAATCTTTTTTCAAGGTTTTTAGTTTCTTTGTGCTGGTTACATAGTTCCTCTTTTAGCTCTGAGAAGTTTGATCGACTGAAGCCTTCTTCTCTCAACTCGTCAAAGTCATTCTCCGTCCGGCTTTGTTCCGTTGCTGGCGATGAGCTGTGTTTCTTTGGAGGGGGAGATGTGCTCTGATTTTTTGAATTTCCAGCTTTTCTGCATTGCTTTTTCCCCATCTTTGTGGTTTTATCTGTCTTTGGTCTTTGATGATGGTGATGTACTGATGGGGTTTTGGTGTGGGTGTCCTTTCTGTTTGTTAGTTTTCCTTCTAACAGTCAGGACCCTCAGCTGCAGGTCTGTTGGAGTTTGCTTGAGGTCCACTCCAGACCCTGTTTGCCTGGGTATCAGCAGCGGAGGCTGCAGAAGATAGAATATTGCTGAACAGCAAGTGTTGCTGTCTGATTCTTTCTCTGGAAGCTTCATCTCAGGGGTGTACCCAGCCTTGTGAGGTGTGAGGTGTCGGTCTGCACCTAGTGGGGGATGTCTCCCAGTTAGGCTACTCAGGGGTCAGGGACCCACTTGAGCAGGCAGTCTGTCCATTCTCAGATTTCAACCTCCGTGCTGGGAGATCCACTGCTCTCTTCAAAGCTGTCAGACAGGGACATTTACCTCTGCTGAGGTTTCTGCAGCTTTTTGTTTAGCTATGCCCTGCCCCCAGAGGTGGAGTCTACAGAGACAGGCAGGCCTCCTTGAGCTGTGGTGGGCGCTACCCAATTCGAGCTTCCCAGCGGTTTTGTTTGCCTACTTAAGCCTCAGCAATGGCAGGCACCCCTCCCCCAGCCTTGCTACCGCCTTGCAGTTAGATCTCAGACTGCTGTGCTAGCAATGAGGGGGGCTCTGTGAGCGTGGGACCCTCCAGGCCAGGTGTAGGATATAATCTCCTGGTGTGCTGTTTGCTAAGACCCTTTGTAAAGCACAGTATTAGGGTAGGAGTTACCTGATTTTCCAGGTGTTGTGTGTCTCAATTTCCTTTGGCTAGGAAAAGGAATTCCCTTCCCCCTTGTGCTTCCCAGATGAGGTGATGCCTCGCCCTGCTTCAACTCTCGCTGGTCGGGCTGCACCCGCGGACCAGCACCAACTGTCTAACATGCCCCAGTGAGATGAACCTGGTACCTCAGCTGAAAATGCAGAAATCACCTGTCTTCTGTGTCGCTCGTGCTGGGAGCTGGAGGCTGGAGCTGTTCCTATTCGGCCACCTTGGGTGCCATGTCTAAAATTCTTTTCTTTAAATTATGCAGTCTCAGGTATTCAATAAATTATCCAGTCTCAAGTATTCCATTATAACAACACAAAATGGACTAAGATATACAACTTTCTCTGCTCTGCATATAAGGAGAATACTTTAAAAATTTGAGCATGATAGATTTTCCTCAGTGCAAATCACCACCAGAGAGTAGGTCAGGCCCTTAAGTGAAGGCCTAATTGGGTTCTAGGTGACTCTAATTCACTTTAGAAGTAACAATCAGTTTGCTTATCAAGGAACAGAACCCTCCCTTCTTCATTCTTGCAAAAACATGGCACTAAACTAAAAAGGGTTAAAAGTTTTTTTTAAATTTAGTACTTACATGTCATATGTCAAAAACTTTGCTAAATATTTTACATGTCCTAGAACATTTGATCTTCTCAATTGCTGTATTACAGATGAAGATGTTGAAACACAGAATGATTAAATGGTAATTTTTGCCCAGGACAACAAAAGTCCAAAAGAACAACTGAGATTTGAACCCAGATCATTTAATTTCTGATGCCAGGCTCCTTCCACCATGCTGACTAATGTTTCTCTAAAGCAATCATTATCAAAAAAATACCGATAAGGGAAAGAATATAATACATTATCATATACAACAAAACATAGATTTCAAGGCACAAGAACGCCACATATATCCTAAAATAATAAAAGAAAAAAGTCTTCTTGTACAACTCATCTTGGAAGCTTGAATACATGCACCCTGCATCTTTTTTTTACATGTGGGAAGGATGTCATTTCAGAAAATATAGATTTCACTGAAATGTGAAAGAGGTAAAGTCAGTCAACAGTGGTCCTAAGTTGTAACTGAAGAGCCATCAGCAAGCAGGCTCAGCAACCCTAACATTCTAAAGCCAGACCTCCTGTTTATTAGGCTATGTGGTCAAGTGGAAATGCAAAGATTTTAGAGACAGATGGGAGTGTAAGGCTGCTACTGGCGTTAACTAGCAGTGTGACTTCATTTAATCTCTCCAATTCTTTCTTTTCAGTCCTCCCTTTCTTTTTCACTAAAAGGAATATGCATCTTGTTGTGGAGGTTTGAGATGGTGTATCAAAAGTGCATGGCTTAGTAGATGCTCACAAAATGATTATAGTTGTTATGGTGATTATGTGGATGCCAAGGAGAAAGACAGCCTGTATGATTGTCAGTTTTTTTTTTGTTTGAGCTCACAGCATTCAATGAAACTTTAAGACCAAATTATATCTAATATACTGGCATGCATTGTGGGGAAACAAGATGGATAAACACCAAGTCTCTGCCATCAGGAACTGTACAACCCACAAATAAAATAATTATATAGAGAGTTTGGAAGCAGTTCAGTTTGTTGGCAGAAAGGGCTCAAATAAAACAATAATGGAGATAAGGTCATAAACGTCAATTGAGGCCTATTGCAGGTCTTGAATGCCAGAAGACAGAGTTCATTCTCAACTTGGCAAAATTCTGTGAGCAGAAAAGTGATTTAAAAATCCTAATTTTTACTTAGGTAGCTTTATCAAGTGAAGAAAGTGGCAGCAAGGAGTCTGGCTAATGATGTGGTCCAATGTGAGAAGAGCATGAAGTTGGAATTGTTTTTCCAAGGTTGGTGGAAGAATTGAGCTGGTCCTCTGCTTTCCCTCTTAGAGTCTTTCCGGGACCCCAAAAGGAAGTAGAAGGTAGTTGGCTGAGGTTGAAGGTTGTTTGTATGGAACAGGGCAAAACTGACTTGACTCCCTGGAAGTCATCACTCAGTGGCATGAGACTGCCCAACCAAGGTCTGTAAAACTTCCTTGGGTCCAGGTCTCATCACATTGCCCAAACGGCAAAGAAAAACAGTTTTCATTATATTCCAGATTCCTAGTCTTTCATGCCACAAAAAACAAAAAACAAAAAAACCTGGTACTCCAAAAGTGCATTTTGATGAAATATCTAATTAAATGCCTATGCCTAATAATGATTTAGTAATGCGATATAACTCCAATTATTTTTCTTTAATGATATTCTACTTAGAATGTCATTATTATTTTCAGGAGTTATTTTAATCATTAATCTTTAACATACAGGATAGGAAATGAAAATAGCAATCCTATTGAATGCTAATCAGTAATTTGAAAAGATTTCCAATGACTAAGTTAAAAACATCTTATTAATGTAGTATATAATTTCTGTTACAGAACTACACATCCTTCAGTGAGTAGAGTGTGATTTTGAACACTGGGGAGGTGATTCAGTAAATAAGCAGAGGAAAAATATAACAGCAGGTAAGTAATGTATTTAAGGTTGTTTATCGAAGTGTCTGGCATATAGTAAGTGCCCCGAATAACAGGTGTTATTATTTTGAAATCCATTTGAATACACTTTCTTCTCCAGTGTTTGTCAAATTAGCTCCTACTTTGAACATAAAACTGTTTCTGCTAAAATAAGCTAAATGTATTGTAAGTCTGTAGAAATGAGTCATCTAAGTTCATTACACCAAAGAAAAAACTTTATCAACTACAGGACAATATATACAATGACGCTAGCTTTCCATCAAGATGAAACCCTGACTCATTAGCTTCAGTTACATTCACGATACTGTATTTATTAAAGGATGGTGTGTGCAGAAAAGTACACTTACCTAGTTTTGGAAAGTTCCCAGCAACCAGGGTTAAAATAGGTTTCTTCTTAAACTCATTAAAATAACTAGAAAACTCTCTTTACTAAGCATCATGATTAATCAAGGCTTAACTAGACTTGAAGTTTTTTTTTTTTTTTTTTTTTTTTTTTTGAGACAAAGCCTTACTCTGTTGCCCAGACTGGAGTGCAGTGGTGTGATCTTGGCTCACTGCAACCTCTGCCTTCCGGGTTCAAGCGATTCTCCTCCCTCAGCCTCCCAAGTAGCTGGGATTACAGGCACCTGCTACCACGCTCAGCTAATTTTTGTACTTTTAGTAGAGACAGGGTTTCACCATGTTGGCCAGGCTGGTCTCGAATTCTTGACCTCAAGTGATCCGCTGGCCTCAGCCTCCCAAAGTGCTGGGATTACAGGCGTGAGCCACTAAGCCTGGCCTAGACTTGATTTCTTTTTTTTTGAGACAGTCTCGTTCTGTCGCCCAGGCTGGAGTGCAGTGGCACGATCTTGCCTTACTGCAACCTTCTGCCTCCTGGGTTCAAGTGATTCTCCTGCCTCAGCCTCCTGAGTAGCTGGGATTACAGGTGCGCACCACCACACCCAGCTAATTTTTGTATTTTTAGTAGAGATGGGGTTTCACCACATTAGTCAGGCTGGTCTCGAACTCCTGACCTCATGATCTGCCCGCCTCGGCCTCCCAAAGTGCTGGGATTACAGGCATGAGCCACTGAGACCAGCCAGATTTCTTTCATGGCTTGTGATTCGTCAAAACATATCTTAAATTCCTTTGACTGGTAGGGGCAAAGGGTAAGAATATAGGAAAAATTTTAAAGTAGGTAATCCTAAAATGTTTTGGAGTTTCCTAGGACTCTAAAACAAAACAATGCCCATTCCTGTTAATTCTCTTAAATATATGTGTGTATTTGTGTACATATACTTAAACAGACATAGATATAATAGGGTATAAAGTCTAACTGCAGAAAATTGCAATGTGATTGGAACATTTGACATATTAAAAGGAGGACTCTTGAGACTGAATTAAGAGTGGTTAACAGGCCTCATTGAATTAATTTGCATACATTTTCTAATTTAGCAAACTGAAGAGAAATCATCTTCATAGGTTTCTTGTCCATGTCATGTAGGTGGTTTTGCTTGGATGACAGCAAATCAGTAATTTGATTCCATCAAATCAGGCAAGGTATCAAACAGGTTAGTAAAAAGAAAAATAGTTAGGAAAAGAAAAAGGGGCAGGGTGTTTCAGTTGATCGACTCACACAACTGTCCCCAACAGACTCCAGTATAGATCTGCTGAAGCATATATTGTAAATTCAGTTCTTCATTTTTAAATAATCTTAATATGTTTCATACTTATCACTTTCTATAATCTTATAATTTGTATCCAATTATATAATTTATTATTTGTAAAAGCTCCACAGGGGAGAGACAAATGACACTTTGAGGCATTACCTAGGGTACAAATATCATTTTTAAAAAGGAATGGAAGCTTTCCAGAGACAATACACCTTCTGTGACAGACATTAGTGAACTCATCAGCTTTTCCTGTTTTCTCCCCTCCAGCTACGTGGTGATGCTCCTCTTCCTGACTCCCTCGAAGTTAGGAGTGGCCATGTGACTAATTCTGAATACTGGGTTGTGGCCAACCAGACATGTGTCACTGCTGGCTGGAGCTAGTATGAAACTCTCCAGCTCCCCTTCTCCTGACTGTGGTGACCACAGACATCTCAGATGGTTGAGGCCCTGTCAGCGGGTCCCTGGGTGTGGATGACAGGAGCAGGGTGCCCTGCCAACCTGGGGTGGGCCTGGAGCAAGAGTGAGGAATAACCTGTACTATGTGAAGCCGCTGAAGGGTGAGGGTTGTCAGCACTGCATAATCTAGCCTGTCCTATCTAATATACGTCTCTTGCTTGGAAAATGCAGAGTCCAGGTCATGAGTTTTAACAAAGATACAGAAACGAAATGTGCTGGGTGGCACAGTGAAATTTATTTGTCTTTATGATTTACATATAATAATTAAACACACAAAAGAAAAAACACTGTCAAGATGGCCATATGTAGCTTAGGAAATCACTGGTCCCAATGCAATCATACAAATGTTCATTCGGCGTAAAAATGAATTTCTTTTTAATGGTTTTAATCTTTTTTTTTTTATTTTTTTCAGTCCCCAAGGCTTGTACCACTCAGTACAAATGTTTTTGCTACTGGGTTATCATCAGGCACATGATGTTTACCAATTCCCAGGAAATGAATAAAATCAACAGAAACATCCTGTGACAATAGAGCACATTTTCATAGAAATGAAATTGATGAGCTTATTACAGTTTGAATCAGTTCAGCTATTAGATCTACACATAAAACATAAAACAATATTAACAAGTTACATTTGTATTAAGTTTTTTTTAAAAAATATTTATCATACTTTTTTTGTGCAAGGATTCCACTGATTTCTTTGGTTTTAAACACGATAGATCTATTTTACCTAAATATATATAGTTCTATTTGTACCAAACATCAAAAATCAAAAAATTAAACAAAATTTCAAAGGGTAAAAATGGAATTATTGCTTCGATATAAAAAAGGCCTAGCCCATTTAAGAACTATTGCCATTATTACTTTCCTACTGGAAAACTATCCTGGAAATCAAGGAATGTACCCCATAGCTCCCTGCAGAAAGTATAATTTGGTTGCACATTATCATCATATTAATATGACCCTATCTTCACCAAAGCTATCCTGATCTTGTCCTTAAAAAACAAAACAAAGCAAAATAGCATAAATAAATAAGTTTACCTAAGGGGATACAATAAATAGACTAGTATACTAGATAGGAATAAAGAATATTGTAACATAAAGCCCTTCAGTGCTGCACAATTAAACAATAGCTTTGGATTTTCAAGGTCTCTAAACGCAGCCTCCGTTTCAAAACACGGTTTTATTGCTGGTATGCAGCTGACAGAACAAGAGAATACACTTCTTTTGTTCTCCTCATCTGAAAGTGAATGCACAGCAGATACAACTGTCAATTCTGCCTTTTGGGAATTTACCTGGGCATGTACCATTGTCAGTTTTTGACCTCTGACTAATTGTAGGGCAAAATCTTAGGATTAAAAATATACAAATATTCCTTCAATTCCTAGTGGTTTCTTGGTCTCCAGAATAGTGAAAAACAGACAGGAAATTAGACTCAAAAGTTTTGCTGCCTTCTTTTTTTTGCATCCATCGCATCCAGAATGGGCTGTCTTTTCGCAGTGTATCTCTGACGAAGTTCTTCTATCTCCCGTTCCATCATAGGGTCCAGTGCTTTTAATCGCATCTGTAGTTCTTCTAAACTTAGATTTTTCAACTAGATATGGAAACAAACAAAGATATCAATATAGTGAAATTATCCACAACACATTAATGTCTAATGAGTTTTAACATAAATATTTCAGCAAATTCTTTACATCATCTTCGAAGTATGGTTCAACAATTAAAACAGGAATTTCTTCCTTGAAGAACCCAGAGGTCATATCTTGCAAGAACCTCAAGTAATCTGCAATGAAACAATCGGATCATCTGCCTTTAGTAAAGGGCAAATGAGAAAAATATGCTGATAGAATTTGTAAAAAGGTACAAAGACAAATCCACCCCCGCCAACAAACAGATTTTCAGAATACGTTCCAGGTATATTCACTCTAACTTCTTACATCTTTGCCAGCTACTGAGTGCTACAATAATAATGAACACTTGCAGAGATCACCCAAGAACATGACAAGACTGAATAAAGGTTAAATTAACCATTCTATCCTCCATTTTACCAAATGCTTAATAAAGAAGATGACTGTGGTAGGGGGTAGGAAGTAAGGCTGAATAGGCCTGGTGGGGCCCCAAAAGTAGGAAGCCATGATCAATTCTGGAGTAGGACAGTTATGTAAGAGTAATCCAGATTTTGTTTCTCCTTCTCCTTCTTCTTCTTCTTCTTTTTTATTTTTTTGAGACAAGATCCCACTATGTTGCCCAGGCTAGCCTCAAGCTTCTGGGCTCAAGAGATCCTCCTCCTTCGACCTCCTCAGTAGCTGGGATGTGCCACTGCACCCAGCTAAGGCTTGGTTTTAAAATGATAAAACTTGCAACTTACTTTTTGTTTTAAAAAGATAACTGTCTTTGGTTATTTTATGAGTCAAGGAAGAAAAATACTCATTACTTATAGTCATCCAAAGTAGCATGTCCCAGCAGATCCTTTTACTCGCCATCCCTGGCCCTATCGTGACTTCTGCTTCCAAAAACCAAATTCACTCTTAGCTGAAAAAGACTCTGAGGATACTGAAAAGAATGAGTCACAGACTCTCTGAAGGAAATTCAAAAAAGGAGTTCCAAAAATATTTTGAGAAATGACAGTATATGGAGAAGAGTATGCAGGCTTCCATGATGATGACTTTGAAGGTGAATGCCACTCACTTCAGTACATAAGAAGTTCTGGTATGTATATTAATAATCAGCCCTGTTACTTTGTAGTCATATGTCATGAAAGAACCTAGCTTTTAATATTATGCTATAAAAGATACATTTATATATAATATGTATTATTATACACTTTCTTCATTGACTTTTAATCCAAGTAGTGATCATGCATCTGTTACATGCTCAGTGCTGTTCAAATTGCTGCGGGGATACAGAATAAGACAAACAGGGAAACTCCAAACTTTGAACTGTACACATCAGTAATGGCCACACTGAAAGGCCAATGTATACCACACAACCACATTTCCCAAGAAAGACACACCCAACTATGTCTACGTAGGATCCAATTCCACTTGTGTGTTCTTCAACATCATCTCTATTTCAGCCCATGTTAATCTTTCCCATTTCTAAATTTCTATGTAACACTCATAATTTAAACAACACAATTTAGTATTTGATTCTAAATCATGTACTATTTTATAATTGATTTTTATGCATGAGTTTCATGTCCCTAGATATTCCAAAACATATTTAGACTTTAGAGACTGTACATACACCAAGAAACTATCCTACTATACTGCAAATAACATGACATAAAGGTAGATAGATAAATACAAATAAGAATACATGACCCAAAGGAGTGGGTTACTCTAGGATTAGAAGAACTAACATATTATATAAAGCAAACAATTATCATTACTTTAATTCTGATTTAAGTTATTCCTGTAAATATCTTGTACTACTTTTACTGGGGCAAACTGCCAATAAGTTTATAAATATTGTATTGTAGTAACAGAATGAACTCAGAGAAAGAAGCTACTTAGAAGAAAAATGTTCTTCCTTTAACAGATTTTTATATTTTCAATACGTAAAATTTGTGAAAAACAGGTCTGCGATATTAGAGAACCATTATCTCACATTATTAAGGAATTAGGTGTTCATGTAAGTAAATTGATGAAGTACCTAAATCTTAGTCCTTTAAGTGATAAAACTTTGTCTCAGTATCACATACACACACATATACACACACATGCAAGCACACATGTGCGCACACACATGTATTTACATATGCTCTTTTTTGGTTCTATATGACTTTTAGGATTTTTTTCTAATTTTGTGAAAAATGATGTTGGTATTTTGATAGGAGAAGGACTGAATCTGTAGACTGCTTTGGGCAGTAAGGTCTTTTTCATAATATTGATTCTTCCAATCCATGAGCAGCAGATGTATTTCCATTTGTGTCATGTATGATTTCTTTCAACAGTGTTTTGTAGTTCTCCCTGTAGGGATCTTTTATCTTCTTGGCTAAGTATATTCCTAAATAATTTATTATTATTAATTATTTTACAGCTATTTTAAAAGAGGTTGAATTCTTGGTTTGATTCTCAGCTTGATCACTGTTTGTGTATAGTAGTGCACTGATTTGTGCACACTGATTTTGTAACCTAAGACTTTACTGATATGATTTGGCTGTGTCCTCACCCAAATCTCATCATGAATTATAATCCTCATAATCCCCATGTATCTAGGGAGACACCTGGTGGGAGGTGACTGGATCATGGGGGCAGTTTCCCCCATGCTGTTCTGGTGATAGTGAGTGAGTTCTCACAATATCTGATGGTTTTGTAAGGGGCCCTTCCTTCTTCACTCTCACTCTGCTCTCCCCTGCCACCGCAGGAGAAGGTCCAGGCTTGCTTCACATTCACCTTCACCTTCTACCATGATTGTAAATTTCCTGAGGCCTCCCCAGCCACATGGAACTGTGAGTCAATACACCTCTTTCCTTTATAAATTACCCAGTCTTGGGTGTTTCTTTATAGCAGTGTGAAAATGAACTAACACAGTTAACTGGCACTGAGGTAGTGGGGCACTGATATAAAGATACTTGGAAATGTGGAAGTGACTTTGGAACTGGGTAATGGGCAGAGGTTGGAATAGTTTGGAGGGCTCAAAAGAAGATAAGAAGATGTGGGAAAGTCTGGAACTTCCTAGACACTTGTTGAACGGTTTTGGCCAAAATGCTGTTAGTGATGTGGACAATGAAGCCCTGGCTGAAGTGATCTCAGATGAACATGAGAAGCTCATTGCGAACTGGAGCAAAGGTCACTCTTGGCTATGCTTTAGCAAAGGGACTGGTGGCATTTTGCCCCCACCCTAGAAATCTGTGAAACTTTGAACTTGAAAGAGATGATAGGGTATCTGGTGGAATAAATTTCTAAGCAGCAAAGTGTTTAAGACGTGACATGGGTGCTCTTAAGAGCATTCAGTTTTATGGATTCACAAATAGATGGTTTGAAATTGGAACTTACATTTAAAAGGGAAGTAGAGCACAGAAGTTTGGAAAATTTGCAGCCTGATGATGTGATAGAAAAGAAAAACCCATTTTCTGGGGTAGAAATTCAAGCCTGCAGCAGAAATCTGCATAAGTAATGAGGAGCCGAGACAATGGGGAAAATGTCTCCAGGGCATGTCAGCGATCTTGCCAGCAGCCCCTTTCATCACAGGCCTGGAGGCCTAGAAGGAAAAATAGTTTGATGGGCCAGGCCCAGGGGCCCTGCTACTCTGTGCAGCCTTGAGACATGGCACCCTGCATCCCAGCCATTTCAGTTCCAGTCATGGCTAAAAGGGGCCAAGGTACAGCTCGGGCCATGGCTTCATCTCATGCTTTGGTGGCTTCCACGTGGTGTTGGGCCTGTGAGTGCAGAGAAGTCAAGAACTGAGGTTTGGGAACCTCTACATAGACTTCAGAGGATGTAATGGAAATGCCTGGATGTCCAGTCAGAAGTTTGCTGCAGGAGTAGAGCCCTCATGGAGAACCTCTGGTAGGGCAGTGCAGAAGGGAAATGTGGGATTGGAGCCCTCATAAAGAGTCCCTACTGGGGTGCTCCCTAGTGGAGCTGTGAGAAGAGAGCCACTCTCCTCCAGCACAGAATGGTAGATCCATCCACAGCTTGCACCAGACGCCTGGAAAAGCTGCAGACACTCAACAACAGTTTGTGAAAGCTGCTTAGAGGAGGGCTGTAACCTGCGAAACCACAGGGGTAGTGCTGCCCAAGACCATGGGAGCCCACCTCTTGCATCAGTATGACCCAGATGTGAGACAGGGAGTCAAAGGAAATCATTTTGGAACTTTAAAATTTAATGGCTACCCTGCTGGGTTTCAGATTTGCCTGGGGCCTATAGCCCCTTTGTTTTGGCCAATTTCTCCCATTTGGAAAAAAGAGCATTTATCCAATGCCTGTACCCCCATTGTATCTTGGACGTAACTAACTTGCTTTTGATTTTACAGGCTCCTAGGTGGAAGGGATTTGCCTTGTCTCAGATTAGACTTTGGACTTGGACTTTTGGGTTAATGCTGGAATGAGTTAACACACTGGGGGATTGTCGAAAAGGCATGATTGTATTTTGAAATGTGAGGACATGAGATTTGGGAGGAACCAGGGACAGAATGATATGGTTTGGCTGTGTCTCCACCCAAATCTCATCTTGAAGTGTAATCTCCATAATCTTGGTTTATAATCCCCATGTGTCTACAGAGAGACCTGGTGGGAGGTGATTGGATCATGGGCGCAGTTTCCTCCATGCTGTTCTCATGATAGCGAGTGAGTTCCCACAAGATCTGATGGTTTTACAAGGGGCTCTTTCCCCTTTGCTCTCTGCTCTCTCCTGCCACCATATGAGAAGGTCCAAGCTTGGTTCACCTTCACCATCTGCCATGATTATAAGTTTCCTGAGGCCTCCCCAGCCATGCAGAACTATGAAACAACTTGACTTTTAAAAACATATTGAGACTTGTTTTAAGCCTATCACATGGTTTATCTTGGAGAATGTTTCACGCTGGATGAGAAGAATGTATATTCTGCAATTCTTGGGTAGAATGTTCTGTAAATATTTGTTATGTCCATTTGTTCTAGAGTGCAGTTTAAGTCCTGTCTTCGTTGACTTTCTGCCTCAATGATCTCTCTAGTGCTGCCAGTGGAGTGGTGAATTCCCCCACTACCACTGGGTTGCACCTATCTCTTTTCTTAGATTTAACAGCAGTTGTTTTATGAATCTCAGAGCTCAAGAGTGAGGTGCATATTTATTTAGGACAATATCTTCTTGTTGGATTGATCCTTTTATCATTATATAATGTCCTTCTTCATCTTTTTTTTTTACTGTTGTTGCTTTAAATTCTGTTTTATCTGATACAAGAATAGCTACTCCTGCTCACTTTTAGTTTCCATTTGCATAGAATATCTTTTTCCACCCCTTTGAGTCTATACAAATCCTTATGTGTTAGGTAAGTCTCTTAAAGACAACAGATATGTGGTTTGTAATTTTTTATCAATTCTGCCAACCTGTATCTTTCAAGTGGAGCATTTAGATCATTTACATTCAACATTAATATTGAAATGTGAGTTACTGTTCCAGTCATCACGTTGTTTGTTTTCCAGATACTCTGTTTTCTTCATTGTGTTATTGTTTTACAGGCCTTGTGAGTTTTATGCTTTCAAGAGGTTCTATTCTGGTGCATTATCTACCTTTTGTTTCATGATTTAGAACCCCTTTTAGCATTTCTTGTAGGGATGCTCTGGTAGTGACAAATTCTCCCAGCATTTGCTTGTCTGAAAAAGAATTTATTTCTCCTTCATTTATGAAACAGTTTTGCTCGATACAAAATTCTTAGTTAACAGTTTTCTGTTTAAGGAGGTTAAAAATAGGACCCCAGTTCCTTCTGGCTTATAAGGTTTGTGCTGAGAAGTCTGCTGTTAGTCTGATAGGTTTTCCTTTACAGGTTACCTAACGCTTTTGTCTCACTGCTCTTGGTGATGTCCTTTTTGCAAAGAATCTCCTAGAAGTTCTTTTTTAATTAAAAAACTTTTTGTGGGTGCACAGTAGGTACATATGGGGTACCTGAAATGTTTTGATACTGACATGCAATGTGAAAGAAGCACATCATTGAGAATGGGGTATCTATCCCCTCAAGCATTTATCCTTTGAAAACAATCCAGTAACACTCTTCCAATTATTTTAAAATGTACAATTAGTTATTATTAACTATAGTAACCCTGTTGTGCTATCAAATAGTAGGTCTTATTCATTCTTTCTTTTTTCTTTTCTTTTTTTTTTTTTTGACAGAGTCTCACTCTGTCATGCAAACTGGAGTGCAGTGGTATGATCTTGGCTCACTGCAACCTCTGCCTCCTGGGTTCAAGCAATTCTTGTGCCTCAGCCTCCTAAGTACCTGGGATTATGGGCATGTGCCACCATATCTGGCTAATTTTTATATTTTTAGTAGAGACGGGGTTTCACCATGTTGCCCAGACTGGTCTCAAACTCCTGACCTCACGTGATCTGCCTGCCTCGGCCTTCTATTTTTTTTTAATACTCATTAACCATCTTTACCTCCCCGTCACTGCCTTCCTTGCCCCACCACCCAACTACCTTCCTAGCCTCTGGTAACCATTCTTCTACTCTCTATGTCCATGAGTTCAATTGTTTTGATTTTTAGATCCCACAAATAAATGAGAACATGCAATGTTTGTCTTTCCGTGCCTGGTTTATTTCACTTAACATAGTGATCATCAGTTCCACCTAAGTTGTTGCAAATGACTGGATCTCATTATTATGACTGAATAGTACTCCAATGTGTATATGTACCACATTTTCTTTATCCATTCATATTTTGATGGACACTTAGGTTGCTTCCAAATTTTAGCTATTATAAATAGTGCTGCAACAAACACAGGATGTGGTTATCTCTTTGATATACTGATTTCTTTTCTTTTGGATACACACCTAGCAGTGGAATTGCTGGATCATATAGTTCCTAGGAGTTCTTTGAGCTTCTTATATTTGAATATCTACATCTCTAGCAAGGCCAGGGAAGTTTTCCTCAACTTTTTCCTCAAAAAGTTCCAAACTTTTTGCTTTCTCTTCTCCCTCAGGAACACCAATGATTCTTAGGTTTGGCCATTTTACATAATCCCATATTTCTTGGAGACTTTGTTCATTTCTTTTCTTTTTTCTTTATTTTTGTTTGATCGGGTTAATTTGAAAGCCTTGTCTTTGAGCTCTGAAATTCTTCCTTCTACTTTGCCTATTGTTAAAACTTTCTACTGCATTTATAATTCTTTAAATTTGTCTTTCGACTCTGGAAGTTCTGATTGGTTTTTCTTTAAAATATCTGTATCTCTTTAGAAAAATTTTCATTCACATCCTGAATAGTTTTTCAAACTTCTTTATGTTGTTTTTCACCTTTCTCTTGTATCTCCTTTGGTAGCTTAATAATTCACCTTTGAATTCTTTATAAAAAGGTATTTCAAAGATTTCATCTTGGTTTAGATCAATTACTGGAGAGCTAGTGTGATCTTTTCAGGGGTGTTATAGAACCCTGCTTTGTCATATTGCCAGAATTGTTTTTCTGGTTCATTCTAATTTGGGTAGAAATACATAGAATGCTTCACAAATGTGCATGTGAGCCTTGCACAGGGGCCATGCTAATCTTCACTTTTTCATTCCAATTTTAGTATATGTGCTGCTGAAGTGAGCACTGTCTCAATTTTTTTTGAACAGAAAATCTTTATAAAGTGTTCCACAGAATATACTGCCTTCTAAGCAGAGGACATAAGGAGACGGTCTTTCCTTGATAGTGAGTTATCATTACTTTTATTAATAATCTGTGTTACATATTAAATTTCTCACTCCTTATTTGGCTTTTCTGTCAGCTCCTCTTCATGGCCATCGTTGAACATATACCCTTCCTATCTCTATAGCAAGTATGTTCATCTATTGGGAACCAGAAAAGCAATTAAACAACCTCATAAGGCATTACCCCAAATAAGAATAGGTTGTGAGTGAAATCCTGAAGCTGTCTGAGGAAAGATAGAGCATGGCCTTAGTGCTGAAGCTCATTAAACCTGTTTCTAGTTTTGTATTTATTTTAAAAATATCTGATTTCAGTTTTGTGGTTGTATAAGGTTGAGTTTACAGGAAATCTGACTTCTGCATAAGCTACATATATAGCTAGGTCTTCAGGTGGGCTGTCAGAGAACTTCAAAGTACTCATGACATATTTATTGAGATTTTTCTACGGACCAAGCATAGTAGGTTCAGAGATGAGTAAAACACTCTACCTCCCACAATGAGATTGCAATCTAGCTGGCAAGACAGGCCCATGCACAGCTAACTCACTGAAGGATGAGTAAGATGATAAAATGGGAAACAGGATAGAGAAGGAAAACAGCATCAGTAGAAACATATATGGTACACGATCGTCTGGCATCTTTAGCGATATCTAGCAGACTGCTGAGATTAGAGAAGGATTCATGCAGGAAGATGAATAGAAGATGAGTCAGGAAAAAGAGGGCAAGGCCAGGTTGCTGTGGGCCTTATGTGTGTTGCTGCAAACTTCTGTGACAAGAAAGAAATGCTAAGTCATTCTGAGCATAAATGGTGATGTGATCACATATGAACTTTAGAAAAATATCTCCAGTAGCAGGTGTAGGAAATGGATTGCCATGGGAGAAAAAAATGGAGGCAAGAAGATCCATTAGTAGGTTACCACAACAATCTAGTGAGAAGGTAAGGCTTGGACCAAGACAATGGAAGTGGAGATTAAGAAGAGAAGGATTTGAGATCTTTGAAAGTAGAATTGGTAGGGTTGTTTTTGTTAAGTGACTGATTATAAAGGGTCAGAAAATAGGAAGGGTTAAGGATGATTCTGACTTCAAGCTTCGGTAATGGGGTAGAGATCGATACTATTAACAAGGTATGGCAGTTAATGAAATTAATTTTAGTACTGGTGAGTTTGAGCTATGAACAAGGCACCAAGGTGGAGACATCAGATATGGATTGTAATTCAGGGTTTGGAGGTCAGGAGAGAGATCCAAGCAAAAGATACAGACTTAGGGAAGTATCAGCATTTAGGCTGTAACGGAAACCCTTGATGAGGAGTAGGTTATCCAGGGAAAGAAGGTTTTCTCCCTGATCTTACTATCTTTCAGATAGTGTCCAACAGAAAATAACACTCACACTAAGCACTTGTGGTCAGAGACTCTTCTCATTTTGTTAATAGAACAGTAATATCAATAGGTTTCTAAGTAGCTCTAAATTATGGTGTCACATAGACAAAAAAAGTGAGCTTGTGTGGCAAAAATTTTCACTTTTTAGATAGTGGGCATGATTTATAGACAAACTTTTGGCTTTGATTAAGCCCTAATAACATGTATTTAACACTTGGTGTTTCTCTAGCTATCAAGCCTCCCACAGGCATGAAAATGCTTTTGGAAGGAAAATGTGACAGAAGCAGCCTTTTCAATCTCTCGAAAAACAGTACTGCAACTGCTCAATGCCTTAGTAGTAAAAAGATTCACAAACCAGATAAAGAGACTCAGTGATTTAAATGATCCTGTAATATCATAGCTTTTATCCTTTCATTTTATTTTATTTTTGCAGTTGCAAGATCTAATAGAGTGAAATAGAGTGAAAACAGAGCTCCCATACAAAGGGAGGGGACCCAAAGGGGGTTGCCATTGCTGGCTTGAATGCCTGGGTTTATATCCTGATCGTTGTCCCTCCTGCTGTGCTCTCAGGCACTAGATGATTGGCTATTTCTTTACCTTCTGTTTTTGCCTAATTAGCATTTTAGTGAGCTCCCTTTACTATCCGATTGGTTGGGTGTGATCTAAGTTGCAAGGCCCATGTTTAAAGGTGGAAGCGGTCACCTTCCCAGCTAGGCTTAGGGATTCTTAGTCGGCCTAGGAAATCCAGCTAGTCCTGTCTCTCAGTGCCCCCTCTCAACAGGAAAACCTAAGTGCTGTTGGGGAGGTTGGCCGACGACCACTCTAACTGCTTCCTGCTGAATTGGGGTGAGTTTTTATCCTTTTAAAATGTGAATCCAAATTAAAAGTTTTTTGAGCTAATAAGGATATTAGAAGAAAAAGTTGAACTTCCTAATATCAGTATATTTTGACAAAAGTTTCCTTCATTAAAATCAGGTTTCCTGAAAATCTTTACAAAAAGGAAGGAAAATCACCTCAAAATTATGTTTATGGATCAGAGTTTGTGGTAAATCTGTTACTTTTTTTAATATATATAGGAAAGAAATGTCACTTGCCATCTTTCTATAATACTTAAAACACAAAGTAGCTGTGTTACCATAGCTATACACTGGTTTACTAGTTCCAAAATCAATTCAGTGTTGGAGTAACAAATCTGATTCATGCTTCTCAGAGTTTATAATGGGGTCAGTCAACTCAGTAAACGTAATAATTGTAAAATATTCATACATTGTAAGTTTTACTGTATATTTACTGAAAAAATGTATAAAAAGGAATAACTGATCTGGAAATGGCTTTAGTGTGTTTAAGGCTAGTTCTCTTTAATAAAATTCAGTTTTTAAGTTAATAATAAAATAGAACCTGCACAACTAAGAGTAGTTCTCAAATATTTAAGCCTCAGCACCGTGGGAGGATATTATAGTTTGACAATCTTTACATGCATTAAGGACACATAGTTGGCTAAATAAATACATTAACTGACATGCAGTAAGAGGAAGAACTGGAACGCAAAGACAGTGGAAGCAGGACCCGCAATCTCTGAAAAACACATAAAGAAAAAGATGAATTTCAGAGCGATATTGTTTCATTACCTGAAGCTTTTGTCCTACTCCTAGAAAATTTTGCTTTTCCTGGACAGCTGAAAGGACAAACATCAGGGGGCAAGACATACTAGTAAGGGCAGAGAAAAAAATCCATTTCCATAAAAGGGTTTAAAATGAGATCAGGTAAATTAAATTGTATGGGCCTGAGATAAACATATTTTGAGATCTGGGATTATTAAAAGTCATTGTTTGTGACTAAGTCATTTGTTTAACAGAAGCATAAAGTTGAGTTATGAGATAAACGTTCACAGAATCTCACTGCAAAACAGAACCTCAGAGATAACTACTCTAACTTCCTTATTTTGGGTGAGGAAATGAGAGCTAGCTTGCTCTAGTACACTCTTGGTTTATGGCAGAGACAAGATTGACCTCTGAGTCAGTTATACTACATACTACATTGGCACTCAATTGCTATTTAGTATCAAAGTTTGTGGGAGAAAAATCCCAAATTTATCTTTTCAATTTCAATTTCCTCTCTCTCTCTCTCTGTGTGTGTGTGTGTGTGTGTGTGTGTGTGTGTGTGTATGTGTATGTGTATGTGACTGGACCGTCAATGTAACCAATTCTGTGAGACAACAATAAGTGTTATAAAGGGATGCAGTTAGCTCAGGTACAAGACCCTTCTCTTGCCTTGTTCAGAAGGAAACAAGAGCCATAACTCATTTTGACTCATAATCTTGGGGAGGGCGATTTACAACAGTTTCAAAGTATCCATTTCTGACTCACTAGACCTCATTAATTAAAAATGACAATGTTTTGGGCTTCCTTCACTAAAACTTAACAGAGTTTCTTAGGTGATTTTAAAGTAGGAGAGAGAAGAGGAAATAAGGCAGAAGAGTGTGGAAACATGCTAACTCCTTTCTATCAGAGGACATACATACTTTTAAATTCTGCAAGTTCAAAGTAAGTAAGTGTCTAATATGAAGTCTCACTGGAAGCTTGGTCATGTTTCAAGTAGCAAAAGTTATTTAGATAGAAGTCAAAAGTTATCAAGTTTGATATTCTTAATCTAGCACTGTTAGAGAGTTCAAAAATGTTAAGCCACCAAAAATGGGGGGTGTTGCTGGTTGTCGATCTGAGCTGAAAGGAAAACTGTTTTTTTTTTTTTTAAATATTCAGCTATGAAGGCTACAGTGAATAGAAAACCCTGCATATGACATTTGTATAGAGCAGTATTTTCAAATGAAATAAAGAGCTGAAGCTCAGTAAAAGGTCTATGCCATCTTCTTTAAGCTTAAGATCAGTTAGTAGACTAGGATCTCCCAGTTCTTACAAGATAATTGTTTACACCAAATGAAAGACTTCAAAGAAAAACTGTAAAACTCTTAACACTAATAATTAGATGGATGGACGAATATTGTTTTTAGTTAAATTAAAAAGTCAAAACTACTTTTTAACAGGAGTCAATATTTTGTTTGAAAATTGATATAGTTTGGTACATGAGTGACAGCTTAAATAAGAAACTCATTTTGTTAATATAGCCCTGGATAATTACGTTTCATTCAGGAGATGAAAGATCAATATCTAAAACTATGACATTTCTCAGTATCTTTAAAAAAAATAAAAACCAAGTAAAAGATATGCAAATTAATAATAACTCAGTTACTAGCTCTTGCATAAAACAGGAGCCCAAATAACTCAGTGATATGAGAAGTTAGGGTGGAAAATAAGATTAAATCAATTCACTGATAATTCTGACATTTCAAAACTTTAATAATTAGAATTATTTCTGAACTCTATAAGAAGTATTGAAAGGCTGCTTATCATTGATCAGAAAGAGTTGTCAGTAAAATTAGAACTTCCTTTAAGTTTACATATCTAGTCTACTATAAAAACCTAAAATATCACAGTCAAGTGATAAAACTTACTTCATAAAATAATTCATCTTAAAATCTCGGGAAAAACACTAAGATTTCGATATAATTTTGTTTTGACAAAAATAGTCCTAATTACATGAGCGATTTTTAAAAGTTATAATCTCAAATAGCAGAATCAAGAGTATGAAGGTTTTGAATATATCACTGTAATAACATTTCAAGACCTAATGATTCTACGAGCTGCTGGAACAATCAGTCTGTCAAAATAAATGAGACACTACTACAATGAAGCAAATGGTCTTATATGTTAATGTTAACACATTTAGTTAAACAGTCAATCAAGAGAATCTAAGGTTTGCTGTGTTTACTGGGAAAACAAACTCTTCCTAGCAACTGTTTAAATAAATCTTGCAGATACTACAGACCATATTAGTGGCCTGTGATTAAAAAAATATGGGTTGCTAATACTGTATCCTGACTCATCTATTTTCCCATCTGCTAGCAATTCTAACAATATGAACTATCAACAGAATGGCTAACAACAATAATTTTCTATGGCAATTTTGATGCAGAATTGCCTATAGCATTTTTGAGATTTACCAGTGCATGTCTCAGACTGTTTTGAGTTGTTTGTGGCCTCGAGCAATGTACTCTTTTTTCCCTTAATATTCCATTTTACTGAAATTTTTACTGTGTTGAACAGAATCTTGTTTGGTTTTAGAAAACACTGTTGATGGAGGCTGCCACACATTTTACTAACAATGAGAACAGGAAACACAACAGAGTACTAGTAAAAATCCAGTCAAGTCCACTGATTGGTTTAAATATACATAAACAGGCAAGGGGCCTTTTGCCCATAAGCCTGAGCCACAGGGATAACAGGTAGTACTTAAAGTTTAAAAAAAAGAAAAGAGAACATTAATATATTAAGGCTTTTTCCTAATTTAATTCCTGGCACTGAGAAGCATACAAAAAAGGAGCATTCTAGTCAATCCAAACTACTATGAAGCCTGTTTAAAGAAAACCGTATATATACATTTAAAATATGCACTTACAAAAATAAGATAGTGATAATTTCAGGCACTTGACACTTACACTGTAGAAGAAAAGCTGAATTCCTCACTGCAAAAATGTGATCTTAAAAGCTGCATTAACATCAAATCTATTGGCAGACTCCCCTTCCCCAAACAGACATTATTTATCCTGTTCTGAGCTGAGTGGCCCAGGTCTTCAGCTGACTGAATAACTAAAAATATTCTGGGATTACAACTGGAAACTACCATGAATCGTTCTGTTTTGACTGTTTAACTTCAGAGCACCTAGAAGCAACTCAGGATTGTAGATTTTCATTCACAAAGAAAAGGAAGAATATGGTTTCCTGTGAATATCAATGAAGGAGTAGAAGAAAGTGCCAATTATTGTTTACAATGTGCTTG
Organism: Theropithecus gelada; assembly: GCF_003255815.1. Taxonomy (NCBI): domain Eukaryota; kingdom Metazoa; phylum Chordata; class Mammalia; order Primates; family Cercopithecidae; genus Theropithecus; species Theropithecus gelada. The sequence goes on from NC_037676.1 coordinate 100,849,085, forward strand.
AACTCTATCCTAAGGTCCTGTACACTAAGTCATTGAAGTCTAGCAATCACCTTAAGGGGCAGATGTTACCAACCCTGTTTGACAGGTGAGGATGCTCACAGACATCAAATGACCCACCCTAGATCTCTCAGCAGAGGTGCTTATGTAGGCACTCAAAGGCAACATCTAACCCACATAAATTTGAACTGGAGTCTACTGATAGCTATTTCATGGGTCTCCCAAGAACTACAAAAGCACTTCAAAATCCAATGATCATGTGAAACAGTTTTTAACACATTGTTTATAGATTAAAAATAGAAAAAAATTACTTAAAAATCTCACCTTTCCTGTCAGATTACACCTGGTGAAGCATTTTACTAATAAGCTATTCATGTATTTTAGCCATCACTGGCCATATGAAGTAAGTGCATATGTGTTAATTAAGCATTTTTCTATTTAACCAGCTCTTTAGCCAAAGAAACACATTTCTACATAGCCCTTTGGGATAGATTTCATAATGTTATCAATAAAAAGAGAGATACCCTGACAAAACCAATAAAACATGTCTCCTTCACATTCCAGTGAGACTTTGCCTATGTCTGTTCAGACTGTTCCACAGTTGAATTGGTGCTGTGTTTACCTTGAATCTAGTGCAGGAGTTACAAACTGATGAGCATTACCACAATCATCTTGTCCTGGAGAAATCTTGGCCACCCGTTTAAAAAAGGAACGATGAAATTTTCATTGCATTACTCAATGGCAGCTGACCACCCATTCCTTTTATGCATTTTCAGTTTCTAGTAAGTAGCTTTGCTTATTAAAAATATCAGGAAAAGCTTAATTTGGGCACACTTCTGCTACATTGTCAGTGGCTCTAAAATTCTAGGCCCAGGATAACAAAATCTAAGTAACTCAAAACCAGCCAGTAATTAAATCTTTCTGGACCTATTAAAGGCAGATGAAAAATTGTATTAGTTTTGACTGATTTCTTATCTCAGCGATTCTGATTAGCACTTTGAACAGTTTAAAACACCAATGAAGCCATAAATAAGAGGTTAACAAATTAAGTGATTAATGTTCTCTTTATACTTCAATTTAAGAAAAACATTATATGACAAACATTTGTTATGGAAGATCACAAACATTACAAAAACAACAATGGTTAAAGTATATCTGTAACTAGCTTACTGGGTAGTCAAATCTCTGTGGAGCAATAATACAAACTTAAAATAATTTAATTTTTCTCCAATTACACTCTTTTGGCTACGCAAAGCCAAATTTCCTTGATATATCCCACAGTAAATCTTGGGATGATTTCACTGATTTCTGGTCACTTTTACTTATTAAAAGTCCAGACCAATTATAAACTTCAATCTCCTATTAAGTACAAATTTTGCCCCTTCCCTTAGCATGAGCTTGCAACAATTTACAGCGGGGAAGGATGATGTCTATATCTAGAACCTTCTCGCCATCTCTTTCTAAGGTCTAGTTCCTCCAGTGCTGGGAGCAGGAAGGAGACAGGATGTTATTATGTAAATGGTGACTTGTCAGTGGGGTGTGTTTCCCTGGTCTTGCTCTGGTTTGACTGATTACTAGTGGTTTGTGCACAGAAAGCTATGCAGTATTATCCTACTGCTCCTTTTATAGAGGGGCTGCCTAACATCTTTTCTGAGTTAGATATTGTCTTCTCTGACCTGAAAGCCACCTGGGCAGCATTATGACTTCTGACCTCCTCTTTTGGAGTAAAGAGATATAGAAGTTCTCTACACTCTCCAGGGACTAGTGGGGCCCAAGGAAGGTAAGGGGTTATCTAATCTCTTGCTAGCTCACTACTCCAGTGGTCCTTAGTTATCCCACAGGCCTTGGCTCTACCTACAGAAGTCTCCTGCCTACAAAAATCTTTGGGAGAGAAGCAGATATCAGTGTCTATGCTAATATACCTTCCAAACTTCCAGGAACTAAAGGCTCTGCCTTTACTGGCACACCAGTGAGTCTACAGATTCAGCTAGCTCAGTAAGCACCTTGCTGGGGTACCAGGTAATGGTATCCCTTTCCTGCAGGCACCACCATTCTCTGTGAATGGATCTCTGGAAGGCTCCTTATTTGACTTTAGGTAAGGAGAGAGCTATTTTCTTCCCCTCCCACTAGGTTATAAATTCCATTTGGACAGGGCCTTTGTTTAGTAAACAGCTACATCTCTAGTGCCTAGAACACTGCTTGGAACATAGTAGGTGCTTAATCAATATTTATTGAATGAATGAAAAATGGTGGGTCTCTTCGTAATCCCCGGAGGGAGGTGGCATGCTTTAGAATATCAGGTACTTACCACTTGCTATTATCAGCTGTGGATTCTACTAACAATTTTGTGGTAACAGAAAGTCCCTTTCAATGTCATAGTATACATCTATTAACTATTTTAAAAACGGTGAAACCCCGTCTCTACTAAAAAATACAAAAAAACTAGCCGGGCGAGGTGGCGGGCGCCTATAGTCCCAGCTACTCGGGAGGCTGAGGCAGGAGAATGGCGTAAACCCGGGAGGCGGAGCTTGCAGTGAGCTTGAGATCCGGCCACTGCACTCCGGCCTGGGTGACAGAGCGAGGCTCCGTCTCAAAAAAAAAAACAAAAAAAACAAAAAAACGCGCGCGCGTGCGCGCGTGTGTGTATGTGTGTGTGGCATCAAGTTGGTAAATTTGCAGTTGAAGTAAAGCAAAAAGAATATCTGGGAATATCAGGGTATTTTTCAGCATGTTTAATTAATATTAGTATAGAATAGTTTCATGTTCCACTACATGTTTATTCTGCATGTCTGATGATACATTTATTTCATAATAAGGGGCTCATCCTTTTCTTAGAAAAATGGCTTCTGTCAAAAAATTCTCCAAAACGATCATAAATACCATAGTTGACTCTTCGAGGAAACATGCATGGAATGAAGTATGCTGGAAGGGCATCATTGTTACTAATGTCACAATTTACTGCTTCACTGACATCACGATACTTTGACAATTTAAATTATACTATCTTCATATCATAAAAATGTAAATATTTGTTTCTTGAAAATCTATAAAGTAGTTTTGAAATAAAAGAGGTTAGCTAAAACCCACAAATCATGCAATTCAGATTGTAATAGATAATTTTTAATAGTGAAGCAACACCTACAAATAAACAAGAGTCTAATATTTTACTTCTGAAGCATCTAAATCCACAGTTCATTTAAAACAGTTCAGAATAAGAATCGTGGTCTGTTAACTATTTTTAAAACAATAAAACTCAAAATATGGCAAAATGTTTCTAAAACACTTAAAAAGCAAAAATAAATTCGATCATAGTTCTGCATTCTCACTTGCCACATGAGCCTTGGAAGATAAAATTTACCAAAAAGGAAACATTTTAGCACTCTCAATTTTAGAATGGCATGGTTTGCGCCTGAAACAGTACTTAATTTTCCCAGCTACTGACAGACAAATGTACAAATTCAACTAAATAGATTCAGTTGAAGAGATTCAGATATTTGTAAGGACACAAGAAAAAAGGATAGGAGGCTCTCATGAACATGTTTAAAAAGCAAAATTGGTGTCTACCTTAATAACAAATAAGCTGTCTTGTGCAAACTTAAAAGCAAAACAGTCACCTGAATGAAACTGAGATTCTATTGTCTTTTCATTTTTGTTTTAAAATATGTTCACAAATGTTATGAATTTAAGGTAAAAGAAGGTAGAGAATGAGAATACACGAACATAAGTCTAGCTAATTATTAACTTAGATGTGTCTAATGGGGGAAGAATCAACTTTCAAATGTAAATGTTTCAAATCTTCAACTTTCTGAATTGGGGAGAGGACAGCAGTGTTCGTGGGTTATGTCATCATCTTAGGCTGGGCAACTAATATGCAGAAAGCATAGAAACTAAAGATGAGGGCCGGGCATGGTGGCCAACGCCTGTAATCCCAGCACTTTGGGAGGCCGAGGTGGGAGGATCTGAGGTCAAGAGATCGAGACCATTCTGGACAACATGGTGAAACTCTGTCTCTACTAAAAATACAAAAATTAGCTGGGTGTGGTGGCATGTGCCTGTAGTCCCAGCTACTCAGGAGGCTGAGGCAGGAGAATCACTTGAACCCGGGAGGTGGGGGTTGCACTGGGCTAGGATCATGCCACTGCACTCCAGTCTGGTGACAGAGCGAGACTCCATCTTAAAAAAAAAAAAGAAAGAAAAAAAGAAAGATGAGAAAGTAATATGCCACCGTTACTTCCAAATGGCTGAGTAAACATTGATTACAAACTAAAATTTTCAAACTCAGATGATTATAATGCACGAATAGTCCAAAAAGGCTTTTTTTTTTGGGGGGGGGTGTCTAAGAATGGCACCAAATTAGATTTTTAAAAACTGTTTTTGGGTATCAACTAATTTAATAGAGAACATGGCATCAAAATTTTATCTCATTATAATAACACCTTGCAAAATGAGTGTGTTCCCCAACGTTCCTGTAAGTCTTCAGTGCTGGGGCTGGACCAGGCTGCACCTCACACAAAGGCAGCAAGGCTTTGGTTTTATCCTCCCTTGAGCCAGACACCTGCCTTCTGAGTTGCCTCACTACTCATGTGGACATGGAAGCAGAGGCAGAGAACTGAGGTTGGGGGACAGCACAAAGAATGGCTGATCTTACTTTACATCTACCAGGAAGCTGGGAGACTGTGGTCACGAGTGGAAATTTGAGGATCAGAATTTCAGCTCTGGTTTGAATAATACACATTAATATGGAGTAGTTTTGCTAGTAAATCTTCACATTTTTATTTTACAAGATGAAATTTCAGCTCAGTCTTAAAAAGTACATTTTAATAAGGATAAAAGGAAAATGCATCTTTAATTACTGACCAAATGAAAGACATACTGTTGGTTTACCTCCTGTGGAAAAAGTAATAACACAGCTACGTGACTGCTGAATTCAATGTGCTCTTGAGGAACTTTCCATAAAATATTAGTAAGTGACTGACATACACTGTTATTCAAGGAAGAGCTTATCTACTGGATAATTATTCTGAAACTGGTTTATATTCACATACAATAAATGTAACTCTCAATCTGAAAAAAATGACCCAGCAGACCTAGTGCTGAGCTGCCAGTACCTGGTACTAAGAGATCTAGAATTCTCCAAAGCTTTCTTAGACAAGAACACTGTGAGTAACTTTCCTTTTCCTTATTAGAGTCAGAGTAGCAGTGCATGACCAGAAATGATCAACTAATTTTGAAGAATACCACATGAAAAGAAATTACCTTCAAACTGACAAAAACATTGCAAGCTCGTTCACACAACACTGCCCATTTCTGGATACCCACGATTTACCTAAGTTCTTCTAGCCTATTTTCAGTTAGCAATATCCATTTGAATGAACCTCTTCCTGCTATAGTTCTCTTAACTACAGTGCATGATCTTGTGACTCTGTCAGGTCCACCCTAGTCCTGCCACTGCCAACCCACAGATCTCTTCTAATCACTCCCAGTTGTGAGAGACAGGCATAGTCCTAATCAGTTTCTTCTCACAGGCATGTTCACTGCCTCATCTCACCAGTACTCAGTACAAGGCCTTTTAAGTAGGCCACCCTCACTCTCACAGTTGTTTCTATAGTCAGAATAGCCAGCTGTGCTGGACCATGTTGTCAAAAGAAGGGAGAGATAACTCTTAAATATTGAGGAAGTTGAAGATTCTGTTAGCTATCTTCTAATTTTTCAATAACCAGAAACTGTCTTTCATTGGTCTTTAGTGAGTGTCGTCCTTAATTATATCAACTAATTTTAAAGATGACATTTTTCCTAGACAATTTTGCTAGCGTGACAGCATAAGCTTCCCCAACCCTTGGTAAATCTCTGCTCTAAGTATAAAAAACAAGACACTGTTTACTGACTCTTAAGAGGTATGGGTTTTTAATCTTGCAGGGTGACCAAGTGTTGAATATTTGGTAACAATTTTGTAAACTCTTTTACATCCCACTTAGAAATTAACTGATAGAATACCTGAGGGATAGCAGTAAAAGTGGAATCAGTAGAACAGAATAAAATTAAATGATCTAAATCAACTGCAGTGTAACTGAAACCTTCTGAATAGGCAGGTGGCTTCTGAAAAGGGTAGGGATAAATGAAATTACAGCTTGACTGGCTCAGAGAGTTTACAGGTTCGTAGAGGATGAGTGGCTTACAGCTCGATCACTGGCTCCTAAAAAGTTAGGAAATTGGGCCACTATCAGATCAATGGTATCTGAAACTGAGAAACATGAAGCCATTGAGCTCTACAGATATGAATAGTGGCATCCACTGAACCCCTCTCACAAGGGCAACATTTCAACCTCTAAGCGAGGGCTAGGTCGCTAGCTATACAGTACCCTCTGGCGGCCAGATTTGGCACTGCAGATTTTCTGCCTTTCAAGAAAAGAGGCCTGGTTTTTTTTGTTTGTTTGTTTTTAATGCACAGACTTAGCATCGGGTTACGCCTTGATAAAGCCATCATAAAGTAAAAATATCATTAAGTCTAAAATGCATTTAGTACAGCTAACCTACCAAACATCATAGCTTAACCTAGCCTAAACATGCTCAGAACAATTAACATTAGCCTTCAGTTGGGCAAAATCATCTAACACAAAGCCCATTTTATAATAAAGTGCTGAATATCTCATGTAATTTATTGAATACTGTACTGAAAGTGAAAAAGAATAGCTATATGATTACTCCAAGTACCGTTTCTACTGAATGTGTAACACTTTCATATCACCAAAAAACTTTAAGTGGAACCATCATATGCCAGGGACTGTCTGTAATTCAAAATCTTTCCAGACAAGGAAGGAATCACCAATAGCACTGCTGGGCTATGGGTAGGTGGGCAACTACCTACTAGGTGTAAATCTGTCACCCAAAAAAGTAAGTTATTATAGTGGCTTTAAGGGAGAAAATGTTCCTGTGAATGTGTTTACAATCGCATGGGTGTAGCTACTTAAATGAAGAAATCTGGTGAGTACTTAGCTATTTAAAATTTCATTCTTTGCAGGCACTTACTTTACAAGAAGTGTTCTTATATATAGAGATTCATATTGCTATAAATATGTACATAATAGCTAACATGCACTCAGTGCTTACCACTGGCAGACACTATGCTGTTATTTAATAGGCAATAATCCTATGAATTAGTATTATTAGTATCATGATTTTTCAGAGTTTACGTTTTCAGAGGCACTAAGAGTTGGAACTTCAAGACATTTAGCTAATAAAAAAGTGTGGCCAGGATTTGAATCCAAGGGAACCGAATTTCGGAGCTGGCACTCTTAAACACTATACAATGCAGTTAAATATATGTAGTTTACCGGCCATAATACATTTTTCCAAAAAAGAGATGGTTTCTTAAAAAATTTAAGTTAGATTCAGATTAGTATAGAGACTTGCAGGTCAATGATGCTTAAAAACTAAACTAAAACCCTATGCCAGTTGAGTGTTCATTTCCTAGAATGTTTACTCACATATACCTCATGGTGGAGAGGGGAGTTTACAATTGGCCACAGAGCCTGAGACCTAATATTTTTCAAATCATAATATATTTTACAGTACTTTACAATTTACAAAGCATGTTTACATACATTGTATCACATGAACCTCAAAATAATGCTGTGAAATGGGGCAGATAATTCTGTAATAGGCATTATTCTTAACTTTACAGATGATTAATGAGGCTTAGAATGGTAAGTCATTTCCTTAAATAACACAATTCTTTCAAAATCTAAGATGTTCCAAATGACTGAATGCATTATGAATTGCCCTATCATAGGCTTTAACATCTGTCACATAAAATTTAAAAAAAAGATTTCTCACAATAAACCAAAATAAAATTTTACTTCATTTTATTTCTGCTTTATCTACAATAAATATTATAATTCAACAGTAATTACTATTGTTGAACTAGCAAAACCCACATAACAAAATAAAAACCAGAACATGAAAAGTTATAGTAAGGAGAATGAGAACAAGTATGGATCATAACATCCAGAGTTAGGAACGAAATGGTCCAAAAATTATGAGATTAAGATCAATGATTACATCAAGCACTCAGCATTTTTGTAATTATTTAAGTTTGCAAAGTGCCTTCAAAAATTTGTTACTCTTTTATAATCCCTAAGAGATCACTGAGAGACAATAATAGCCTTTACGTGGCAGATGAAGAACATTTTGAAAGTACTATGAAATTAAGTTATTATTTTTGTTTAAAAGAAAACATCTTGTGATTCTAATCATAACCGAAAGCCCCAAGTTCTTTCTGAATATAAGCAATGCCATTTACAAACATTCCTGCTGCACCCATCTTCTACACCCCCTGTTGTCATGAATTTGCATACCTGCCTCTGATTACAGGCTGGATCGCCCCAAAGTAGTCTTCTCAGAAACCTATCTACACAGTCAGCTTCTTTCTCTTGTGCATCTTCAAACTCTCTTTTTCTTTAGCATCAACATGATATACTTTCTGATATTTCCCATCTTAAACTTTTATCGTTTTTTCTTATCTCAAGAAAACCCTGCCTTGACTCACGCTCATTCCTCCAGTTGTCACAACTCCATCCCTCTTCTCCTTTAGAAAGTCAAACTTCTCAAAGTATGGAGAAAACAATCTCCATATTTTAAAATGGCAATCAAACTTCAACTTGCTCCATACTGGCTTCTGATCCCCTAATGCGCTCCAACTTTTCTCTTGTTAGGTCACCAAAGTTAAATGAATTCTTTTTAGTTTCTATCTGATTTGGCCCCTTGATACTTCGTCTACACCTTTCCTTCTTGAAATCTCCCTCTCTTGGCTCCTATAACACCATGCTCTCTTTTCTCCTACCTTTATGGCCATTTCTCAATCTCCTTTATTGGCTTCTTCTCAACTATTAAATGTTATAACTACTCAGGACTCTGGGCTTTTACTATATACTCCATTTCCTAGGCAGTCTCATACATGCCCTGGGCTTTAAATACCATCTATCTGATGTTATCTCTAATATAGATCTGTCTTCCGAGTTCCAGAACTTAGTAATTCTATTAGATGTCTCCTGGGTATTGCAATACTCAATACGTCCATATCTGATAGAGACCTTCTAAACTGTTTATCTTTTAACCTTTCCTATTTCACTAAATGGCTCTTCCGCCATCCAGCTAGTTGCAAAGGCTAAGAACCTACTAAATGTTGCCATGCTTTGTGCTCATACTACTTACCAAGATATGTCAAATCGATCCTCGTCTTCATCTGCTGTCATCTCGCCAGTCAAGGCCTTCTTATCTTGAGCATGCTGTTTCAACAGCTTCCTAACTAGTTTCCTTCTATCTTTGCTCCCCTTCAATTCAATCTCCAGACAGCAGCCAGAATTATTGTTTAAAAATGTACAATGGGTCATGTCCTGCCCCTAAGATACTGAAATGGCTCTTTGTTGCATCTGAAATCTGAATGCGGCCTTGCCTGAATCTAGTCCTGCCTTGGTCTGAAGCTTCAGCTTGTGCTACTCTAGCCATTACTACTATGTTTCCATCATGACTGATTCTCTTTTAGTTTCTCAGATTCACCAAGCTTTTTGCACACTGAATTGGGAGTAAAATGGTCCAAAAATTAAGAGGTTAGGATTAAAATGATTACATGCCTTTCCTTTGCTTAGAATGTTGTTCCACACTCCCCACTTTGGCTTCAAGTCTTTGTTAACACAGTTCTTTCTACTGAGAATGTCCTTTCCCTCATCTCTGCCTGATGAAGTTCTACTCATCTTTAGGACTGATCTTAAATGTCATCTTCATAAAGTCTTCCTGGTCAAATTTTCCCTATAAGCAGGTTGAGTTACTTTTTCTCCATATACCTAAAGATAATTTTGCATATATCTCTGTTATAACATTTATCACCGTACTGCAATTTTAAAAAAATTTCTGCCACATTAGAACTGTACTATGTGAGATACCTGAATATAGGACTGGGCCTTCTTTAGATCCCCAAATTTAGCAGGTGATTAACATCATCCAATCTGTCACCCATTAATATTGCTTTAAGAATAACAGCCATCTTACATGGCAACAACCACTAGTGAAGATTGTATTTATTAACTTGTGTTTGTCATCACTGTGACATACACATATTCAGAAAAACGACTCAATATTAATCATTAAAGATGTTACTGTGATGAAGTCTCCTGAAATCTGAGTTCATCTGTATGCCCATATCCAATGACTTGAATGTCTCAACCAATTTATTGGCTAGCACAATTCTCAAGCCTTATTAGGAACCATAATTTCTGTGGTTGACATCTTTTTTTTTTTTTGATACGGAGTCTCGCTCTGTCACCCAGGCTGGAGTGCAGTGGCCGGATCTCAGCTCACTGCAAGCTCCGCCTCCCGGGTTTACGCCATTCTCCTGCCTCAGCCTCTCGAGTAGCTGGGGACTACAGGTGCCCGCCACCTCGCCCGGCTAGTTTTTTGTATTTTTTAGTAGAGACGGGGTTTAACCCTGTTAGCCGGATGGTCTCGATCTCCTGACCTCGTGATCCGCATGTCTCGGCCTCCCAAAGTGCTGGGATTACAGGCTTGAGCCACCGCGCCTGGCCGTGGTTGACATCTTAATGCTGAGTAGGAGCTGGAAGCTTTGTGGACTCTCAGGTTCATGCACCTGAAAGGCCTGTTTGCTTAAGGGTGTGCATGATCTTGCTCAGAAGCACCAAGAACAGCGGTGAGAAGAGAGAATGTAGAACATCCATTGTATACAAGAGGCAGTGACAACAGAGATGGCCTATTCAAAAGCCTTTAATTCTCAAGCACCAGGAAGACAATTTTAGAACTGACTACAATAGATCTTTTGCTAGACTGTTCTGAAGGCTAATTTTTTAGAAAGCAAAACCATATTATCAGAATATTAATCCACAATAAGATTGAATACAATTTGTTAAAGAACAGACTCCATGTACTATTACAAAAATCAGGTCTGAGCTGAAACACCATCCACTTGAAATATTTAAAAATAAAAACAGACAACTCTCTTAAGGAGGTCTTTTAAAGCATCATCTGATATCTACGCTATGATAAAAGTCAGCATCAAGTTTAAAGAAGTGAAACAAAACACTATCACCATGCCCCTATGAGCTAAAACTTTGAGAATTATAAATGGCGGATTTAACAATGACAACCTTGCCATTTTTTTGCCAGATGCGAAACAAATTATGCTAGTTCCTCCTCTAGAATTTCTTGCTTTTTCTGTCTGTGACCTTCTCAGCTCACCCAAAAGCAGCACCATTCATTGACTGAACTGTTATTTGACAGTCTGCCATAATCAAATATGGTGAACAGAGTATCACGATGTTCCAGTTCACTTTAAAGCAAACTATTTAGGTCTATAAATTCTATCTAGGCCTTAGATACACTTCAAGGCAAAGGCAGGTATGTTGGGCAGAGAAAACATCAAGATTTGACTTTTACTCCAAAACGTACTTCAGTGTAGACTGGAAGTTTGTATTCAAAACATTAGGGGAGAAAAGTTTAATGTTACATGTGTATTCAACATAATAATATCCTCTGTTTTATCCAGGTAATTCATGAAAACCAGAGGTATAGAGGGAAGGTGAGAATCAGGCAGTGATTTGCTTACAGATATGAAATCTTGGGAGCAACTCAGTCCAGTGCAGAGACTTCTATTGCCCTACAAACTCTTAATATTGGGCAGACTTGGGTTTTTACTGGTTAGGTAATGAAAAGCCCAAGGTAATTATCAGGACTAATCAGAATTACAAAGGGCACTGACACGAGGTCACTGTAATAAAGTTATACTTTATATTATCAGCAGTCTTAAAGGGCTATGGGTAAATGTTCCGGCTCTGTGGCCCCCTGATAAGCAGGATTTTCATTCCAATAGAAAAAGGAAAAAAACTGATTCCAGGTGGAACCAATATTGCTTCCCCACCCTTTTTTCAGTTGAGAGCTGACAATCATGTTACAAAATGAAAAAGGCAAATGCATGAACAGATTTTAGTGTTGCAATAAAACAAAAGTTACCACAAAACTAATGTGGCTTTTTAAATGACATGAATAACAGATTCTGGGCAAATGGTAATTATTCATAATTAATTTCATTTCAAAAATAGCCACAGCCAAAATTATTTTTATACAGTCAACCCAAAATGTTTCCAAATTCTCTAACATCTATAAATTAAATCACTCTTGATGATTTCCACTACAACCATGCAAGGTTTAACACTTTTACAACAGAGGAGTTTAGAATATATCACCCCAAAATACATTACTCTGGCACACTGACTATTTTGAGTAAAAGGTACTTGAAAAACAGCAACTGCAAGAACACTCTGATCTTTCTTCTCATAAAAGCAGGAAATGAAATTCCCATGTGAAAGATAGCCTCCCTCTACCAGAAGGAAAGCATCATTCTTATCATCAGGACGGGAAGTTGAGACCGAGGAAAATCTGTACAGATAAACCTTGTTAAGCTAACTCTTGTCTTTCTAGTTACTTCTCTGCCCAAGGCCCTCTGCCTTGTCACAGTTTCACAATTTACTACTCTTTAGCCAACAGAGTAGTAAATTCAGTATATAAGTTTTCAATTTTAACTGCATCTGTGGGTCTTCATTTCCTTATGAAGACTCCTTGCCGTGTAAAATTTGTACTAAATAAATTTCTATGTTTTTCTCCTGTTGATCGATCTATGTCAATCTAATTCTCAGACCTAGCTGAAATACCCTAGAAATTGGTAAAGGTACAATTTCACCTCACCTACAACACATACGTATCATTTAAAAACATCTTTCTCAACCCCAACTCCCTAGCAGCCATGGTGCACCCTCAATGTTGTGACTGAGAATTAAGGGTTCCTGAGCTCTTCTCCTCTGCAAATCCCACTCATGGGTTCTTCACCAAATGTCCATTCGCAATTCATTCCGCCATTTCCTATCTCCTCTCCACCTGAACAGGCCACCCCTGCAGCCCTGAAATGCTTGAGGGGCTTGGGAAGCTGAAATTCTGTGGTATAAGGTTTCAATGGCTAGCCTAGCATAATCATCACATGTGGGGGTGGCCCTAATGAAGGCAAGGGAGAGGGAAGGGAAAGGACACTGAGAAAAGGCTTCAGGAGTCTGTTTTAGGGCATCTTAGCCTTGGCACTAATGAACATTTGGTGGGGTCAGGGGAATTATTGGTTGTGAGGGGCTGTCCTGTGCGTTGTAGGATGTTTAGCAGCATCCCCAGAGTCTACTCACTAGATGCCAGTAGCCTTCCCCAAGTTTGGACAACCCAAATAATTCTAGGCATTATCAAATTGTCCCTGGGGGGCAAAATCACCCCTGTTTGAGAACCAGCAGTCTACTCTAGAGTCTTGGGCATAGAGAGGTGTAGGAAGAAAATTAAACAGAGGAAAGAACCTGAATTCAGACAGACTCTTGGGCTATGTGTGGAAGAAGCAAGTGGCTCTTGGTCACATGCTGCTCTCTGTGAACATGACTCAATGTAGCGGAAATTTGAGAGCGAGCACAAGGACAAGAGGAATGGAAGTCAGGAAGTGAGAGGAATCTGCAAGGAAGAATTCCAACGGAAATACTCTACCCCTCACTGACGAGGTGACCCCTATGTATCTACTAAAGAGTACTCAAACTCTTTTTCTTAAGGCGCTGGTTTATAAAGGCCATCAGGAAGCAGACTGAGATTTGGCGGTGGGGTGGAAGAAGGGGAGTTGGGAGGTACAGAAGGGTTTCCCCTACCTAAACTAAGCTCGGGCTGAAGATTGATCGAGTTTGCCTCCTGAGCAGAGCAAAGAACTGAAACATGCGAGAGGGTTGCAGTGCAGCATTTTAGCCAACTTTCCCAAGGCAGATGCCTGGAGTTCTCACTGAGGAAGCGGGCAGAACCTAGAAAAATCCTTACTACTCCCCCAAGTTTGCAGAGGGACTTCAGATGACTAAAAGTAGCTGCAGGAAAGAAAAAGGATATTTTCTTTTCTGCCTAGCCATTTACAAAGTTTTTTAACTCGTAGAAAATCATCAGAGTTCTTTCAGTTTCTGAGCCTCTCAAATAAAGTGGAAATACTATAAACTTATGTCACAGAGATGTTCTGAAGATTACATGAGACCACAGATGTTAAAGGGCCTAGCACAAAGGTGGCACAGGTGGCTCCCTATCTTCTGTCTCTCCTTCATTTTTGGTTTTCTTTGGGCTCATGTACCACATGCCAACATCTGTGCCACAAGAGCTTTCTCTATCTGCTCTTATACACTATATTTACCAGCTTCTGTCGTTATCTTGTTCTGTGATTTTCCTGTCTCCCTATGTTCCTGATGAGGTGGCAGTGGTACTTGCTGCTAAATACATCGAAGTCCTTTCATCACTGGTGACAAGAGTGCATGTGAAAGGTAGCAGTGGAGAAGATGCAGGAAAAAGAATGCCATAGTGAGGATGACACACTTCATCACTGTTTTACCCTTGACAGCTCTGACTGACTCCACCTGAGTGAAGACATGAAAAAATCTCTTTCTGCGTCATAGTGCAGGCGTGTAGTTTAGCAGGAAACTTGAGAGGCAGTTAAAAGATGAAGAAGCGGCCAGGCGCGGTGGCTCACACCTGCAATCCCACCACTTTGGGAGGCCGAGGCGGGCGATCATGAGGTTGGGAGTTTGAGACCAGCCTGGCCAACATGGTGAAACCCTGTCCCTACTAAAAATACAAAAATTAGCTAGGCATGGCGGCAGGTGCCTGTAATCCCAGCAACTTGGGAGACTGAGGTAGCAGAATTGCTTGAATCCGGGAGGTGGAGGTTGCAGTGAGCTAATATTGTACTATTGCACGCCAGCCTGGGCGACAGAGCAACACTTCATCTCAGGGGAGGGAAAAAAAAAAAGATGAAGAAGTGTATCAGGAGTTCAGCTTTTGCTAAGTCAGAGAAAGTTCTTAACAGACTAACTCTTTCGCAGATAATAAACGGTGGACAAAATACAAGAACCAACTACTGAAGTCTCTGCAGAATGAACAAAAACACATTCTTCACCCTCCACAAGAAAACATTTACAATGTCTGGGATGTAATCCAAAATTACTTGACATACAAAGAATCTGGAAAATGCAATCCACCCCCAATGGAAAAGACAATTAACAGAAACCAACCTTGATACGACCCAGATATCAGAAATAAAAAGACTTTAAAGCAGCTATAATTACTGCTGAGGTAAGAGAAGATATGCTCACTATGGATGAAAAGAATGAGAAATCTCAGCAGAGAAACCAGAAATATAACAACAACAACAAAAACAAATAGGAGCTTTGAAACTTGAAAAATTCAATATCTGAAATAAAAAGCTTTCTGGATAGGCTTAATAGCAGAATGAAGATGACAAAAAAATGATTGGAAAAAGGTTAGTGAAAATTATCCAATCTGAAGAGGAGAGAGAAAAAAATTTAAAAAGACAGTGTTTCAGGACCCTCTGAAGTCCCAGAAGGTGGGGAATGGGAGAAAGTGGCGGGAAAAAACATCAGCGCAAATTACAGCTAAAAACAGTCCTAAATTTGGCAACAGACAAATTTATAAAGTCAAGAAGCTCGTGAACTGTAAAGAAGATGAAAAACAACATTAATCACAAAAATAAATGCCTAGGTTGATAGAAATCAAAAATAAAAAAGTTGTGAAAGGAGACAGAGAGAAAAACACATACAGGGCAACAATTGGAATAATCAGAATTTTCTTTTGAAAATATGAAGTCCAGAAGACATCTGGAACAATATTTCAAACTTTCTGAGATAGGAGAAGCACACTTCACTTTAAATATAAAGGCATAGAGAGGTTAAAGTAAATGGATGTAAAAAGAACACGCAAACAGTGAATGATTATCGTACTAACACTGGAGGGGGAAGCATATCACCTGCCTAGCTGCCACAGTATGATTTCAAAAAAACTAGAACATTCACCAAGAACAAACAAACAAACAAAAAACCTCTTCAAATAGACCACGGAACTGAATTCCAACTTGTATCTGATAACAGCGATGACAGTATCTCTCTATAACAATCTTGACCAGCATATATCACCATTACTAGAAGCTACTGACAAGAAATCCAACCTTGGTATGCTGTACATGACTGTTCTCCCACCCTCCCAGTGAAATCAAGCAAAATTAATAATAGCCTACTACGTCAGAGGGACTCTTTTGGGGGAAAGTTTCAGGCTATGCTCTTGCCTCAAAATTGGCGGGGAAAACACATACACATATACATACACACAAAGCAAATATAGCAAAATGTTCAAAATTGTTGAATCTAAGTAGTAAATGTTAAGTGTTTATTGTACTATTTTTCAGCTTTTTGAATATATTAAATTTTTTTATACTGTAAAAAGAGAAAAATTAGCCAGAAGAGCTTTATTCAAAACACCTTCCCCTCCCTTTCCTCCACATTTTGATATATTCTTGGTGGGGAGGTATATCAGGATACTAATTGTATCTTTTGATACGAAAATAACTTCACATGATTCTGGTATATTTCAACCACTGCTAGAAAATCCACATGGATAAATGCTAGAATGAGGGCTAGGACTTTTTCTAGTTTGTCCATTACTGCATCTAGTATATTTTCAAGGAATAAATGTTCAATGAATTAAAAAAAAAGCTACCCTAGATGTTCAATAAAAAAGACATCTGCACCTATATGTTTACTGCAGCACAATTCACGATTGCAAAGATACGGAATTAACCTAAGTGCTCATCTACAGATGAGTGGATAAAGCAAATGTGGTATATCTGTATCATGGAATACTACTTAGCCATAAAAAGTAACATCTTTTGTAGCAACTTAAATGGAATTGGAGGCCATTATCCTAAGTGAAATAACTCAGGAATAGAAAATCAAATACTGCATGTTCTTACTCATAAGTGGGAGCTAAGCTATGGATATGCAAAGGCATGCAGAGTGGTATAATGGACACTGGAGTCTCAGAATGGGGATGTGGGATTGAAAAAAATCACCTACTGGGTACACTGTACACTATTCGGGTGATGGGTACACTAACAGCCCAGCTTCACCATTATACAACTTACCCATGTAACCAAACACCACTAGTATCCCTAAAGCTATTGAAATTAAAAACAAAAACAAAAAACAAAACAAAACAAAAACTTGGTAAGCCTCCTAGACTTTATAATCTCAAGAATTCTCAACATTATCTGGGAAAATTGTTGGTAGGAATACTTTTGTCTGGTATTTTTTCAAGGACAGAATGATGTTTTGATAATCAGACTTCTCCTTTACTTGTCACTTAGTAACCTTCCATACTAAAAAAATTTAGTCATTGAAGTGTACCATTTATTCAACCGAAGCTAGTTGAATTCTCACATTTCTCACACTCCCCTTGAGCTGGCATCAAAGATTAACTTAAAAGGTCATGAAGGAATTCAAATTCAAGGAATTGAAATTTCCAGCATGCCCATCTTGACACTTTGAAATAAATATAAACATATCCTAATGTCACTTCATTACAGCATTCACCTTTCCAAGGAGCTCTAAAAAGAAAATAACCTGCAGGTGAATTTTTGACATGCAAGTCTTGAAGATAAAATAATGTAACATTCTTCCAGATCAGTTATATGCTTTAAAAGCATTATTTCTCCCTGAATAAAAATGAATCCGAAGGCTGTGATTCCTCAGAACAATTAAAGTTAAATGTTCTCAAAACAATTTTACATAGCTCATTCTAAATGTTCTTTACCAACTTTTAAATAAGAATGACAAATAAGAGACAGTCAAATGTTTTTATGGATCTTGTGAATAAACTATGTAAAGATAAAAAATACATATACATATAAAATACAATTTGTAAATTTGTAAATGAGGGCAGGGATTAGCAAGGCCAGGATGGATAAAGACATGTTTTCTGGCATTTAGGTAACTTTGTCCCCTATGAGATGACCCTCAGCAGCTGTCTCAATGTGTGCTCAGCAGTGATTTGATTCAATGACCAATATTCAAACAGCACTCCCTTAGAGACTCTATGCATGACCTCTGACTGCTTGGTGCCTAACTCTCCACATATGTCAAACAGAGAGAAGAGTAATTGCTAGCTACCTCCCAGCAATTCTAGAAGATTTAATGAGGCAGGGAGCCAGACCTCCATGGTGAGTCAATTATTCCCTGGGTAGAAGTTATGTTATTTGTGAGGTGCCGTAATTCTAAGGATAATAGAGTATTGTACAAGCATTACAAATAGGTACTTCTCGATTCCCCAAAGTGTTGACATTAAATCTTTCAGAATAATATACTCACCTAGTAACAAATGGTCTAATATTTTATAAAACAGTTTGAATTTTATGGAATGAAAGCATACAGATTTTATAATGTTTCTTTTCTGATTATTAGTAAGAGAGAGAATGATCTTTTAGGACAAATGGGCTTAAAGGAATAGACAGATAAGGGAGAAGCTCTCTAACTGATCCGGACCTATTAAAATGGCCAAGAGGTACCATGAACTATGTATTTCACTGAGCTGGGCCACGTCCAGAGTCCACTAATTTCAGCTTGCTCAAGTCAAGGCTAGGATGCTGCCGTAGTAGAAAAGATACAGATCTGCTGATGAAATGTGTTTCAATTCTTCTAAAGAAATGGGGCCCAATATTAACTTACATGATTATATAACACACATAAATAAAGGCAGTAACAAACACTTAATTTTGGATTAGTGACTGTCACAGGATCTTTATATAGTTCACACAGGATGGTCATGCTCTCATAAGTTAAAATGGAGAAAATTGATTTTTTACACCAGATTAGCCACACAATATTAATCATATAAAATGTTTCCCTGAAAGTCTTGGCATAAAAATGGGCCAATGTGTTCTGTTTTGCCTTTTTCCCCAAAGTAAATTTAGATGGGGGTGGGGAGGGAAAACTTAAGCAATCACAAATTTCAAAATCAATAAATTCAAATTGTTTTTAAGGCAGTAAATACACAGGCCTGCCAAATGCTGCAGGAAATTGATGTACAATCTGTCTGGCAGCTGGACCATGTGAAAAAATTTTAGAAAAGACCTTAAAATAACCAAGACTCTGAAGGCTCAACAAACTTTGTTTTAGTAAGACAATTTTCCTGGTCCATAAAAAAGATAAGGAAGTAAGAGGTAGGATAACCAATTTAACTTAGGGTGTGGTGAATTATCTTGGGTATCTTAAATTGGTACTTAATTTGGTCTGGGCTCAGAAGAAATGGTTTACCATGGTGATTAAGACAGCTGCTAGGTGTCATGGATTTAAATTATACCACAGAACACAGGAGTGTGTTTGAACACAGACAGGTAGGACAGTCTCCAAAAAGCTAAGAGTGCCACCTCTGTTCAGCGAAAATTAAGTCAGTTTTTTACTACCCTTTAAGAGTTGCCTCCACTGATTTGGCCTTGAACATAGACTGAATGAGAAGATTTAGTTTTCCAACATATGTGCCACCATGACTTAAAGACTTAATATAATCCACTTTATTCTAAGTCCCAAAATTTTTCAGAAAGACCAGGAAGCCATTTAAACAAAGAAAATAATTTCCTTCCTACAAAAATCAGGGGAAATACTAACCTTTGTCATTCAAAATAGTTTTAGTTTGATACCAAAGTATCCTTATTAACACTTTGAGCAGGGACACCAACGTATTTTATTTTATTGTTCACTTCGAAGTTATAAAAGTAGTCTACATTAAATGAAAAAATTCAAACAATACCAATATAAAAATGTACTAACTAGTGTAAGTTCACTTTTGACTCTGAACCCCCAGCTACCGAACTCACCAGGGAAAACTACTGCGATTTGTTGAAGCGAAGGGAGTGGAGTCTACATTAAATTAGAATACAATAGTGCAAGTTTATGGACTTTTTACATCAATATATGTACTTTCAATGTGACTAAACAATTTCACCATTTACTGTTTTTTCTTTTTCAAAGTAAATATAAAGAGAGGTACCTTTGGGGAAGAAAAAAGAAAAGAAAAAAAAGTAAATATAAAGAAAACACTGGAACTAGATTTTCAATAGCGCAGTTAATAAGGATTAGAAAATACCATATATAATAGAAAATAATAAGATTTAAAATTTTAAGATCCTCTTTTTATGACTTAAATATTTATATGTATAATATACATATGTACATGTGTATACATACATATATACAAACTACATATTACAGGATATAAAATACTGAGTAACAACGAATCTGATCTTTTTGGATATTCTTGAAAAAAGTAAACTTCATCATTTGATCTATCTAGAAGAATTTTATTGATGGCTCACGCCTGTAATCTCAGCAGTTTGGGAGGCTGAGGTGGGCCGATCACCTAAGGTCAGGAGTTCAAGATCAGCCTGACCAACATGGTAAAGCCCTATCTCTACTAAAAATATAAAAAATTAGCCAGGCATGGTGGTGTGTGCCTGTAATCCCAGCTACTTGGGGGGCTGAGGCAGGAGAATCACTTGAACCCAGGAGGCAGAGGTTGCAAGGTTGCAGTGAGCTGAAATTGTGCCATTGCACTCCAGCCTGGGCAAAATGAGGGAAACTGCATCTCAAAAAAAAAAAAAAAAAAGAATTTTATTTATAAATCTAATGCTTTAGTGGCAGACCAGGAGACAACCCATACACAAGCAGTCAATTTGAATTTTATCTAGAACCATTACTGTTGTCCTGAAAGCCAGATTCATTTTAGTCAACTAAATTTTATGGAGTGTGTTTTATGAACAAAATATTGTATGAAGCTCTAGAAAACAGTCAGCAGAAGACAGTCCTTCTTCTCAAAGGCTTTCCAATGCATTATCAAAAACATACATAGTCACAAGTAATTACAATTTGAAAGCAGCCCACAGATAAAGAAATTAATTACTACTGGTGGGGCTGGAGATAGTTTAACAGAAGAGATAGGTTTAAGCTGGGTAAGATTTCAACTAGCAACACAGGAATGAAGGATGCTCGAAAATAGCACAGAAAGGCACAAGGAAATAGTACAGACAATTGTACAAGACAAAGAAGTAGGAGGTTGCCATGTACATGTGAAGGATAATGAAGTGGTAGGGCGAGACTAGAGTTTAGGGGGCACAGAGAAGGCAGGAATAAGAAATGAGGCTGAAGAAGTAGATGGGGGCAGATTTTAGAGTCTATCAGCAATAAACCAAAAAATTTAGCATTTATATCACAGAAGTAGGGGACCATCAAAGGTTTCTCAAAGTGAATGACATGATCAGAATAATAATGCACGAGTTCAAATGGAAAAGAACAGTTAGGCAGAATACGACCCATGACAAAGCTCCAAGGAAGAGGTAATGTTGCGTAGATTTAAGGACAGTAGCAATGAAAACTGGACAAAGGAAACAGAACAAAAGACACATTCTGAAGGCAAGCTGATATAAGGAAAAGATCTTAGGCCCCAGGCTAAAGATTTGATTTCTGGCTCCTCCAACTATTTGCTTTTTGGCATTGGGCATGTTTCTTAGCTCCTTTAACATATAGTTTCCTTATCTATAAAATAGGAATAATGCACTTGCCTGTGTGGGGGGAAAAAAAACTGTGAGAAAAATATAGAAAGCTGTCTAGATAATTCATGTCCACACACTTATTTATTCAACATCACATAATGACAAGAAGAATAAAATGTAGCCCCTATCTGGTTGGGGAAACAGACATACAAACAACTAAAGTGACAATGATCTCATGTAATTGGACCTATACTAGGAGTAAGATCCAACAGCAACACAGAGGATAAGGTGTGTGTAAAGCCACTAGAGACTGTGTAAAAGTAGTGAAAGGGTTCAATGAAGTTCCATAGAGGTGATGTATGAACCAGGCTACTCACAACTTTTAAGGTTTCTTATTTTCACATCAAATCGCCAGGTCCTTCACCACATATATTATTTATTTATTTATTTATTTATTTATTTATTTATTTATTTATTTATTATACTTTAAGTTCTAGGGTACATGTGCACCATGTGCAGGTTTGTTACATATGTATACATGTGCCATGTTGGTGTGCTGCACCCACTAACTCGTCATTAGTACACAACCCCCTAGGACACAGTGGTATCATTTGTTTTTTTTTTTTTTTTTTTTTTTTTTTTGAGACGGAGTCTCGCTCTGTCGCCCAGGCTGGAGTGCAGTGGCCGGATCTCAGCTCACTGCAAGCTCCGCCTCCTGGGTTCACGCCATTCTCCCGCCTCAGCCTCCCGAGTAGCTGGGACCACAGGCGCCCGCCACCTCGCCCGGCTAATTTTTTGTATTTTTTTTTTAGTAGAGACGGGGTTTCACCGTGTTAGCCAGCATGGTCTCGATCTCCTGACCTCGTGATCCGCCCGTCTCGGCCTCCCAAAGTGCTGGGATTACAGGCTTGAGCCACCGCGCCCGGCCTATCATTTGAATTCTGGAGTGTGAAAGTCCAAAGGAAATGCTGGAGGAAAAAAGGGGAGGTGAGGGGAGAGGAAGAAAGATTAGAGGAGTATGAATGAATTTTAGGCAAATACCTTCTCAGGAAACAATACTTGAAAGAAAGCCAGATAATTCTTAAGATTCCCAGTGTGATACAATGTTAAGGCAGCAAAACTCAAATGAAAGAATGTAATGAGTTCCAGGTGTTGTTTAGATTTTTTTCAGTAGGTGAAGCTGAGTTGAGGTGGCTACTGTCAGTGTCAATGCCCTGTCTGAACAAGTTTTCATTTAACTTCAAGCAACAAATACATAGGCTTTTGTTTAGACTGTTTGCATATATTTGTCTACTGCTGCTAAGAGGCAAAATAACCTCTTTCTCGAGAAAGTGAGATAAAACTATGTTTGCAAAAACGTTTATTTTTTAATCTTTTCATGGATCAAGTAATTTTATCTAATTTATTCAACAAATACTTATTGAATAGTTACTGTGCATAAGGTCCAGTGGAGAATATGAGAGCATATAATATGATATAGATTTTATCACCAAGAAGGTCTGAGTATCATAAGTTCACTATAAAGTAGAAGGTAATAAATTCAATGAGAAGTATACAGATAAAGTGCCACACAGTATAAAGGAAGGAGATTACTTTGAGCTGGGAGGATAAGGATTTGGCACTGGCATTAGGACAGAGGGGACTAGGTTGTGTTACTCATGTGACAAACACTTACTGAGCACATACAATGTGCATGCACTTACCTAAATGCAATGAGAGTCTGAGGTGATTTAGTCCAATTCCTTCACTTAATTCACTAGAAAATGAAAACTCAGAAACTTAAATAGCTAATTCAAGGCCAAGATGCAATTTGAATTGATATTTCCAGTCTGCAAGTCCAGTAATTTCTACCAGCTACCCTGTCTCCTCCAAAACTCTCAGTCTGAATTTTTTGTCATGTACAATCATTATTTCAAAAGGCATTCCATTCTACTAAAAAATTAATTTGTTATAAAATGTGCTTTCCAACATTTAGTTAAAAGTTGCCTTCATTTTTTTTTTTGAGACGGAGTCTCACTGTGTCTCCCAGACTGGAGTGCAGTGGCGTGATCTCAGCTCACTGCAAGCTCCGCCTCCCGGGTTCACGCCTTTCTCCTGCCTCAGCCTCCCGAGTAGCTGGGACTACAGGCGCCCGCCACCTCGCCCGGCTAATTTTTTGTATTTTTAGTAGAGACGGGGTTTCACCGTGTTAGCCAGGATGGTCTTGATCTCCTGACCTCGTGATCCACCCGCCTTGGCCTCCCAAAGTGCTGGGATTAGAGCCCGGCCAAAAGTTGCCTTTATTTTTAACTAAAAATGAAGTGGCTCCAGTGGCTCTCCCTGGAGTTACAGAGAACAAATATAATCCTGTGGCCATGTGGCCATCCTTCACATATATGAAGACAATCCTCATGTCCCCCACTCTAGTAGGGACTCAGTAATCACTATAGCTGGGGAATAAGCTCTGGAATTAGACAGGCCTGAATTTGAATCTCAGTGTCAACATTCACTTGGTGTGTGATCATGAGCCAAGTTACTTAATTTAGATAATCTGTATGTTTATTTAGACAATAGGAATGTTTATGTCCTTCATGCCTCCCATTCAGTGTAATGGCTAATAACTATGACCAAAAATTGGCACAACTTTTGGTGTAACTGTCAGAACACTAGAATTTCTCTACACACATTAGCTGGCACTGAATCACAAGGGGAAAAGTTGCAAAACCGAAAAAGATGGCAGCACCTGTCTTTTTCTCCCACTTCTCTTCCTCTCTGGCATAACTAGTCAGTAAGTGACAGCTGTGAAATACTAGAGACTGGGCGATATGGCTTTTCCAGATAACCTGTGCAGAATGGTGAAGCATGGCTTCATCAAATGACCTGTGCTGATAGAGCTGCTGGCAAAAGTGCAGTCATTTTATTGAGATAAAACATTGAAAATAATTTTCCTAAAATAAGGCACAAATGTTTTAATTAGAAAAAAAATGTCCTTGAGAGTGGGATTCAGATGCAGTTTTATAACTTGTACACTGCCTTAAATGCATTAAAAGACAGACAATGGTACAAGGACTATTCTCCCTAGTGGTAATAAAACTGTTTCCTAGTTACTGGGGTAGGGTAGGAAGGGAATGAAAGGAAGAAGACAAAATCTAGAGTTTATTCTTTTCCTACTTCTAATGTTATAAGCCAGTGGTAATGTTCAGTAGTCATAACCTCATCTGCTAGGCACTGCATCTAATTTCCCATATTTGGGTAGGTAGAAAAAAAGTACATCATGTCTCAAAGAATGACATACTGACAGAAATTTAGTGACTGATACTAAAGGTAGATATGTAGCTGCAGGGTATGAGAAAGAGGAGACACTGTCCTAAAAATAACAGCAAAACTAAGATGAAAATACAGAGAAGTGGTACGGTACATTGGTAGCTATCCCCTAATATCTAGCCTATCTTTCTTCCATAGAAATATCGTTTTAGCCAGGCATACAGTCATTCAGAATAAAAACAACACTTTCAGTCTCTATTGCAACTACGTGTAGCCATACGACCAAGTATTGGCCCACATTATATGGCCATTTCTGGGCACTTTCCTCAAAAGATGGCTGGGGCATGCTCATTTCACCCCTTTCTCCAACCTGCTGCCTGGAATGGAGATGCCTCCACCTTTGACCATGAAACTGAGAGCATCACCCTAGGCATGGTGAGTGGTGAGCTGGAAGGAGTGGGGCTCTTGAAGCAGAAATTGATTTTTCCATTTTTGTTAAACAATGCTATCAAAAAGGCCCTAAAAACTATCTTTTGCACATATCCATTTCCTTAGATTACATTCCTAGAAGTGAGTGAAAGGATATGAAAACATAATCTGTCATGGAACCAGAGTTAAAAAAAAAAAAAGAATATGAAAACATTCTAAAGCTCCCAATACATATGGTGAAATTGTCCTTCTGAAAGTTTAAATTTACATGTTCTCTATGCCTTCCCAGCCCAATACCAGGGGTTAACTTTACCATTAATTGGTAAGAGCTCTTCTTATATTAAGGGTGTGAATACCATGTTATAAATACTTCTTCCCAATTAATTTACCTTTCAATTTAGTTACTATTTTTGTTGTTGTGCAGTAACTTAAAATCCTTATGTAATAAACCTTTTTAAAAAGTGGTTTCTGCCCTTACTATTATATACTAAAAAGTCATCCCACATATCAAGATTACGTACATATCCATCTATATTTTTTCTATTACCTTTTTGCTTTCACTTAACCTTTAATGCACATGAAATTTATTTTTCCACACATTTAGCTGATTGTACCAACACCAAGATTCCACAATTCAATTATTGAATGTAATTGATACTATTGAATATAACTATTCCTAATAACTAAAAATTCCACTTTTATTTATTCTGATATCTTGAATTAGTATTATTAGACTCTTTTAATTATTGTGGCTTTAGAAAAAAAATTTTATACTCACTTACGCAATTAATTCACATTATTTCTTTTTTTTTTTCCAAAAGTGTGTTTGGTTTACACCTCCAAGTGAACTTTAGAAACACATTGTCAGGTTTGGCAAAAAGAAAAAAAAAAAAGAAATTTTAACTGGAATTGTATTAATGATCAATAGAGAGCAATTGGGGTGGGGAATGCATAATTTTAAAACATTAACTCTCCCCATTATTCCCACAAATATGAGACGTTTCTCCATTTCTTAAATTGTTTTTATGTCCCTTATGTTCTATAGTTTATTTCTTATAGTTAGTTGTAGAGTTTACTTGCTTAAACTTGAGGCAAGTTTCCTTAGTTACAGATCTTTTATTTATATCTGTGCTATTATAAGTAGGATCTTTAAACACATACTTGTCTGTGCTGGTACAGAGGAAACACTAATTTCTGAACTTACGCTGTAATTGACTATCATCTTACTGGTATGCTTTTAATAATGCTCATAAGAGTTAGTTGATTATCTTGGGTTTTCTAGTTAGATAACTATTTTCAATTTCAAATAGTGACGATACTTGTCACTTCCTTTGCAATATTTAAACTTCATTTTCTTGTCTTACTGCATTAGACAAAACTTTCAAAACAATATTAAATAATAGAGGTAATAGCTGACACTCTTCCCCCTTCTCCCCGACTTTACTTCTTAGGGCATTTTCCTATTTTAACCCATAAAACAGCTGCATTGTATCAGTCTTCCATCTGTTTTTACACTGGTCCCAACCCCTAATCCCTAACTATATTGTAAGTTCCTTGGAGGGAAAAACTGTGTTTCGCTAATTTTTTTAAAATCACTGTAGCATCCAGTACAGTGTCTGGCACAGAGAAAATAAATCACTAAATGGATGGTTCTCAAAACTGGTGAGTTACTAGAATTACACAGCAGCTTTTTAAAAAAACGAACTGCAAGTTTCAGAAACCATTTACAAGCCAGAAATTCCCTGTTCATGGGGGTGCGAATCTAGATATGTTCAAAGCTTCTGAGGTGATTCTGATGGCCCACAGGTTTAAAAACCACTAGTCTAATATTTTTATCACTCCTGGAGATTCTGTTTCAGAGTCAGGGGCCTGATTTTCAGCAAATCTTCCTGAGATGATTCAGATAGAGGCAGGTTTGGAAACTATTGGGTTAGACATTAATTCAAGGAAGGCATCAGAGTTTTATTTGTTTCCTTTATATTGTATGTATTTTATATTTTTTACTTACAAAAGCAAAAAAGATAGCAAGATATATAAAGAAAAGGCTAACCTCTCCTACCTCTATCTTCTAAAAGTAGCTATTTATTACTGCCTAATGGTATCTTTCCATCCCTTTTCTTGCTTACATAAAATAAACACGAGAGAGACAGAGAGAGACACACACACAGAGAGAGAGAGAGAGAGAGAGAGAGAGAATTATTTCTGTTTTCATTAAAACAAAATAATCAGACACTCATTTTGTAATTTGGTAGTATTTAAAAAAATGTTATTTCAAATAACGATGAAACCAATGTCTGTTTTCTTGTCTATACAGACTTAAATTTAGCAATGAGTATACACACATTTTCATTTCATTTTTAATTCTTTAGCAGGTATAGGAACAGTTTGGGAAGATTCACCTAGGAAATTCTTTTTTTTTTTGCTGGGGCGGGGGCGGGGGCGGGAACAAAATCTCACTCTGTAACCCAGGTTAGAGTGCAGTGGCACAATCTCAGCTCACTGCAACCTCCACCTCCCGGGTTCAAGCAATTCTCCTGCCTCAGCCTCCTGAGTAGCTGGAATTATAGGTGTGTGCCACTGCACCCGGCTAATTTTTTTAGTAGAGATGGGGTTTCACCATGTTGGCCAGGCTGGTCTTGAACTCCCAACCTCATCACCTAGGAAATTCTAAAACTATCAGTTAATATACCAAGGGATATGGGTTCATAGGTCAAACAGCATCTTAAAAACCAGGAAGACAGTATTAACACAGGAAGGCTAAAAATGACATATAAAGCCTTCTTTTCTATACTTATAATAAAGTAATTAAAAGCTAAAAAAAGAAATCCTTTTATAAATGTTACTTATGCTTAGCTATTACTCATTTTTTAGATAAAACCTATTTTTTAATACAAAAGCAAAACTAAGGCACAACTGATCTCCACTTACATGCTCTAACAAAACATAAAAGGCAGCACTCAAATGTACGCCAGAAATAAAACTTCTAAAATAGAACTACTAATAAAAGGAATGTAAATTACTAGCTAAGACAGAAACATCATATTTTAGAAGACTAAGCCATGATTTTGGTGAAATCAGTAAGTTATTCATTTGTTATTATTAAATTTTCATAAAGCATCTCCAAAAAGCTCAATGACACACACTAATAATTGTTAAATAGTGCAAATGAATACTTCTAAATTCTCCAGTACTGAAAATTAGCAGACAGCGTGGGAGTTGCAGAGAACAATGAGAGAGAGAAGTAAAAACAAAGCAAGAAGTAAAATATGACATCTTAAATTAAGTTGCAATTTCTGATTTGCTCCATAACGATCTTTCTGGGCAGGCAGGATTTAAAGAATTTTAAGAGATGATGTCTTTCTGCCTGTCAGGAGTGTGTTAGAAGTATATTTAATTCTGTGAAGTTGGAATGGGAAAGAGAAAATGGGGGAGAACTAAGTTAATCTAGAAGAGGTGTGAAACTGGAAAAAGGCCTAAAAATCAAATGCAAACATGCTGAAGATAGTAATAATTTTAAAAAAGAAATAGTTTAAAGAAAGGGAACAACATTCAGTGTGGTAGTTAAAGAAGTGATCTTAAAAATAGTGTTTTGTATTTTTTTTGGCAGGAATGGAATGGATTTTATGGGTATAGAAATCAAGGAGACCTACAATGGCAGTTAAGATTTGAAATTGCTAGGTATTTGGCAAGAGAACTGATAAAAAGAGAGGGGAGTAATTATCAGGTGTCACCCACACCCTGAAGGCTGCACCCAGTCTTATCCCCTAATTCCTTTGACCCAGAGTAACACTTCTCCCTTTTCCTGTCCAGATGTGGTTTCTCTACTAGTGCTCTAGGTCGCATCCCCTCCTCTTTCCTTAGGAACTTCATTCCATTGACTATCTTCAGTCAATCCTCCAATTCCTGCCATTAAGTCTTTTCTTTCAGCATATAAAAATCATCAAGTACGCCAGGCATGGTGGCTCACACCCATAATTCCAGCATTTTGGGAGGCCAAGGCAGGAGGATTGCCTGAGCCCAGGAGTTTGAGACCGGCCTAGGCAACATAGTGAGACCCTAGCTCTACTTTTTTTTTTTTAATTTGCCAGGCATGGTAGTGTACAACTGTAGTCCTAGCTACTTGGGAGGATGAGGTGGGAGAATCGCTTGAGCCCAGGAGGTTGAAGCTGCAGTGAACTGTGTCTGTGCCACTGCATTTCCATCCTGGTCAAAAGAGCAAGACCCTGTCTCAAAAAAAAAAAAAAAAAAAAAAAAAAAAAATCATCAAGTGTTTCATATCTAAAAGCAATATAAAATAAAATAAAATAAAATAAAAAGCCTCTTTAATCTTACGTTCTCCTTTAACTATTGTATCTCTTCTTTTCACAAGCAACTTCTAGGAAGAAGTCTACTTCTTCCCTCCTTGATTCACTTCTCACCTGAAGCAGTCTGGCTTTAGGCATCACCATCTCATGGAGGATGCTTCACTTAAAAACAACACTGACCTCCTAAACATCTTATCCAATCTTCGGGTTTTAGCTCTCATATGATTTGATTTTGCTGAAGCTTTTTACACATTCATCTCCTCTTTCTTGAAATGTTCTCCTCCCTCAGTATCTAAGACGTCACATTCCTTTCTCTGTTGTTGTTCCACAGGGACCCATCTCAGTCTAATATTACTCTCCCTCTATACTGATGACTTGAACTATACCAATTGAAAAATGACTCACAATCCAGAAATCTCTAGCCCAGATCTCTGTGGAACTCCAATTCTGGTTATGTCTAAGAAGCAGCTCTTTCTGAATGTCTGACGGTACTTATATATCCAAAATGAATTCATCATATTCCACCTTAAAAAGTCACTATTCCTAAATTGAATGGATCCACCAACTGCTCTCCTCTCCTTCACCTAGTTAT
Organism: Theropithecus gelada; assembly: GCF_003255815.1. Lineage (NCBI taxonomy): Eukaryota > Metazoa > Chordata > Mammalia > Primates > Cercopithecidae > Theropithecus > Theropithecus gelada. Next base: position 100,879,092 of record NC_037676.1, read on the forward strand.
TTAGGTAATCTGGGATTTATCTGAGATCTTCCTTTTCTCTTACTTCCCAGATCTATTCACTAAGGACTAGAGATTCTCTCAAAACTGTCCCCTAATATCAATTTCATTGCTTTTGTTCATTTCTCATTTGGACTATGTCATATTGCAACAACTCCCTTAATGATTTCTCTACTTCCAATCTCAATTTCTTGCAATTCTATTTCAAGAGGTCAGCTCATTGTAATTTTTCAATGGCTTTCAGTTATCCATAAGCTCAACTCCCAACCTCCCTGTAAGGTATAAATGCAGCTGCCTACTCTCCAACCTCATTTCTACCACTTTCCAACTCAATTTCATGCTCTAGCAATACTGAACATGCTTTCTTATGGCTAGTCCTTCTGTGAATACCGTAGCACCATTTTTTCCATTTGTCTATCTGGTACATTCTTATTCATTCTTAAGTATCTGTTTAAATGCTAACTTCTCTAACAGCATCCCTTTTCTCTCAGGTGAACTTTGGTGTTCCTTATATATACCTAATTGTAGTTTTGAAGCCTCTTCCATGAAACAATGATCTTATTGCATTATAATTGCTTGCATGGGCATCTTAACTTCTTAACTGGCTTAGATTAGGGAATTAAAATAGACATTGGCTGGGAAGAGTGGCTCACACCTGTAATCGCAGCACTTTGGGAGGCTGAGGTGGGTGGATCACTTGAGACTAGGAGTTCAAGGCTGCAGTGAGCTATAATGGTGCCACTGCACGCTAGTCTATGTGACAGACTGAGACCCTGTCTCAAAAAAAAAAAAAAAAAAAAAGAAAAAAAAAAAGAAAAAAGACAGATTATGAAAACATTTATTGGGAGACCTAACCTATTTTTTCCTTGAGGAAACCAATCTTAAACAGTGCCAAGAAAGGCAAGCAAAAGACAGTGGATGAAGACAGTGGTGGTGATGCTGGAGAAGCCCAGGAAAACTGAAGCACAGCTACTGTGGAAGAGAGAACAGCAGAAAAAAAACTGGAGAGACACCAGGAGCCCAATTGTGAAGGGACTGCTAAGAGAAGGTTCAGCTTTGTGCTTCCAGTCACTGATTCAAACTTTCTTCATGAATCCAACCACTAAACTAAACACCTGCTTTCTAAAAGCTGTACCTTCTCATACTATAAAAGAAAATATATTTCAAATAAAACACTTTCCAGGCTTTCCAGAAGAAAAAAATCCATCCCATGTCACCCACTGTGACTAAGCATGAAGGAAACAGATTAAATTAGGGATATTTTGCCTAAACATCTCCAGGCTGCATGAAATGAAAACAAATGAGAGTCAGGACTCTCAAAAGTTTCACAGTTCTAACCATCAACTCAATGTGCCAAGCAATATAGTAAATGTTCACGTTTGAAACAGGAGGAATACATTTTACCTTTTCTATCTGGGATAGAAGATTAGATTCTAATCTTTCTTGGTTTTCCATTCAGATGAGCACCTTAAGTGGGATCATATTTCTATATTACAGGTACATTTTTTTTTTCTGAAAGTCTGTGAATACTTAATTCAAAGGCCATGGACAGCAACCTAGAGGAGCTCTGACCATGAAAAATGTTTTATAAATAGTTCCATGTGCACTGTTCATCTGGAGTCTCACTAGAGATGGATAATGACCTTGTATTTTGTACTCATTTATTCTGAATTAGCCAAACCTTCTGTTTTTAATTACATACTTAATTCACCTAGCATGGTCTAATTACAGAAAACAAAACATCATTTAAACAAAAGGTGGCCTTGAACTTAATCTATCAAAACACCAGTTAGTTTTTAGTTTTCAGTTCTTAATAAACTGCCAAGACATGCAATAGCAATTTTCCAAATGTGATCATATGCTTTTATAGCAACAGATTTACTACATAATCAAACATCTGTATATACTTTTGTCTCACTATTAATGCAAATATGCTTAAGTTTTGATAGACTTAAAAATCTTAAAGCTGAAGTTCATACTACACAATAAGTTTTAAATATTCATAGTCATTTTGGCCTTGAAATGACAAGTTATCATAACCATGGCTACTTATTTACAAAATGGTCCAGACCTTTGTAAAAACTCACATTCAGAATTTTCCCTAATTCTTCACAGTATGAATTAGGAGCCCTTCTCTGTGCTATCATAGTACCTTATATATTTTCAATCACAGTATTTATAATGCTGAGTAGTTATTATTGGTTTAAAGATCTGACCCTCAACTAGATTGCAAACTTCATGAAAGCAGAGTTTATGCCTTTTATCCCTATTTTGCCAACATGGAGCACAGTGCCTAGCACAGAGCAGGTCCTCAATATATATTTGCTGAATTAATGTATTAAAATACAACGTTGTAAAACTACCTCAATTTGTGAATATGGTCTTATATGTAGAAAATCATAAGGAATTTGCCAAAAAATTATTAGAACTAATAAACAAGTTCCAAAAGGTTGCAGGATACAAGATCAATATATAAATATCAATTGTTTTTCTATGCAGCAGCAATGAGCAAACAAAAATGAAATTAAGAAAACCAATTCCATTTACAATCAAAACCGTTAAAATATTTTGTAATAAATTTAACAAAAGAAGTATACAACCTATACTCTGAAAACCATAATCCTATGTTCCTGGCTTGGAAGACGATATTATTAAGATGGCAATATTCCTCAAATTGATCTACAAAATCCAGAGCTCCAAGGCAATCCCTATGGAATCCCAGCTGACTTCTTTGCAGAAATTGACAAGCTAAACCTAAAATTCATATGGAAATTAAAGGAATTCAAAATAGTAAAAGCATATAATGGAATCTTCTTCAGCCTTAAAAAAGGAACAAAATTTGTCACACTACAACACTGATGAACCTTGAGGATATTATGCTAAGTAGAATAAACCAGTCACAAAAGATAATACTGTATTACTCCATTTATACAAGGTATCTAAAATGGTTAAATTCATAGAAACAGAAAGTATGATGGTGGTTGCCAGGGGCTGATGGGAAAGAGGAGTTGTTATTTAGTGGGTTTAAAGTTTCAGATTTGTAAGATGAAAAAGTTCTGGAGATCTGTCTCATAACAATGTGAATATACTTACTAGTTAACTGTACACTTAAAAATGATTAAAATGGTAAATTGTGGTTTTTTTTTTTTTTTAACCAAAATAAAAAAATTTTAAAAGTCTACACAGTCTTGAAAAAGAATAAAGTTGGTGGACACACACTTTTCAATTTCAGAACTTGCTATGGAGCCACAGCAATCAAGACAGTGTGGTAGTGGCATGAAGACAGACATACAGATCAGAGGAACACAGTTGAGGGTCCAAAAATAAATCTTCACATTTACAATCAATTGATTTTCTAGCAGGGTGTCAAGATAATTCAATGAGGGAAAGAATAATCTTCAACAAATGATGCTGGAACAACTGAATATCGACATGCAATAGAACAAAGTTACTCCTATCTCACACCATATATAAATATTAACTCAAAATGAATCAAAGACCTATATGTAACAGCTAAAACTATAAGACTCTTGGAAGAACATGTAAGTGTAAAGCTTTGTGACCTTGAGCTACACAATAATTTTCTTAGCTATGATACCAAAAGCACTAGTCAAAAAAGAAAAAAGGAAACTGGACTTCATCAAAATTTAAAAATGTGCTTCAAAGGACACCATCAAGACACTGAAAATACAGCCCACAGAATGGGAGAAAATAGTTGCAAATAAAATATCTGATAAGGAACTTGTATGTAGAATATATACAGAGCTCTTACAACTCAATAACAAAAGACTAATAACCAATTTAAAAATGAGCAAAGGGTCTGAATAGACATTTCTCCAAAGACAATGAGCAAATGGACAATAAGCACACAAAAAGATGCTCAATATCATCGGTTATTAGGTAAATGCAAATCAAAACCAGAACGAGATACCACTTCATACCCACTAGGATGACTATAATCAAGCCGATAGACAATAGCAAGTGTTGCAAGGATGTAGGGAAATTGGAACCATCATACACTGCTGACGGGAATGTAAAATGGTGCAGTCACTTTGAAAAACAGCCTGACAGTTCCTCAACATAGCACTTCCATATTATTCAGCAATTCTTCTCCTAGGTATATACCCAAGAAAAAGGAAAATGATGTCCATACAAAAACTTGTACAAAATCGTTCACAACAGCATTATTCATAACAGTGAAAGGAATAAAGTACTATCTGCACTTCATCCTTACATGGCCTTATAGTATTCCATATTACAAACATACCACATTTTGTTTATCCGTTCATCAGTTGATGGATATCTGGGGTTGTCTGCCTTTTTGTTCTTAAAGTTATTATGAATAATGCTGCAAACTTTTCTGTCTTTAAATCCCGACATGAAGACCTGGACTGAGGCAGGGGTATAGGGGTAGAGAAAATGCCTGTTATCAAGTTTTTCCCTTATGTCTATGGCCTAGATGGGGTGGATGTCCCCACAGGCCTCCATGTGTGATGTTCCCCGCCCTGTGTCCAAGTGTTTTCATTGTTCAATTCCCACCTATGAGTGAGAACATGTGGTGTTTGATTTTCTCTCCTTGCGATAGTTTGCTCAGAATGATGGTTTCCAGCTTCATCCATGTCCATGCAAAGGACATGAACTCATCCTTTATTATGGCTGCATAGTATTCCATGGTGTATGTGTGCCACATTTTCTTTATCCAGTCTATCATTGATGGACATTTGGGTTGGTTCCAACTTTTTGCCATTGTGAACAGTGCCACAATAAACATATGTGTGCATGCGTCTTTATAGTAGCATGATTTATAATCCTTTGGGTATATACCCAGTAAAAGGCTCACTGGGTCAAATGGTATTTCTAGTTCTAGATCCTTGAGGAATCACCACACTGTCTTCCACAATGGTTGAACTAGTTTACATTCCCACCAACACTGTAAAAGTGTTCCTATTTCTCCACATCCTCTCCAGCACCTGTTGTTTCCTGACTTTTTAATGATTGCCATTCTAACTGGTGTGAGATGGTATCTCATTGTGATTTTGATTTGCATTTCTCTAATGACCAGTAATGATGAGTATTTTTTCATATGTCTGTTGGTTGCATAAATGTCTTCTTTGGAGAAGTGTCTGTTAATATCCTTTGCCCACTTTTTGATGTTTTTTTTTTTTTTTTTTTTTTAATTTATTGTAAATTTGTTTAAGTTCTTTGTAGATTCTGGATATCGGCCCTTTGTCAGATGGGTACATTGTTAAAAATTTTCTCCCATTCTGTAGGTTGTCTGTTCACTCTGATGGTAGTTTCTTTTGCTGTGCAGAAGCTCTTCAGTTTAATTAGATCCCATTTGTCTATTTTGGTTTTTGTTGCCATTGCTTTTGGTGTTTTCGCCATAAAGTTCTTGCCCATGCCTATGTCCTGAATGGTAATGCCTAGGTTTTCTTCTAGGGTTTTTATGGTTTTAGGTCTAACATTTAAGTCTTTAATCCATCTTGAATTAATTTTTGTATAAGGTGTAAGGAAGGGATCCAGTTTGAGCTTTCTACATATGGCTAGCCAGTTTTCCCAGCACCATTTATTAAATAGGGAATCCTTTCCCATTTCTTGTTTTCATCAGGTTTGTCAATGTGTAGATGCGTGGTGTTATTTCTGAGGCCTCTGTTCTGTTCTGTTCCATTGTTCTATTTGTCTGTTTTGGTACCAGTACCATGCTGTTTCGGTTACTGTAGCCTTGTAGTATAGTTTGAAGTCAGGTAGTGTGATACTTTCAGCTTTGTTCTTTTTGCTTAGGATTGTATTGCCTATGTGGGCTCTTTTTTGGTTCCATATGAACTTTAAGGTAGTTTTTTCCAATTCTGTGAAGAAAGTCATTGGTAGCTTGACGGGGATGGCACTGAATCTATAAATTACTTTGAGCAGTATGGCCATTTTCACGATACTGATGTGTCCTATCCATGAGCATGGAATGTTCTTCCATTTGTTTGTGTCTTCTTTTATTTTGTTGAGCAGTGGTTTGTAATTTCCTTGAAGAGGTCCTTCACATCCCTTGTAAGTTGGATTCCTAGGTATTTTATTCTCTTAGGAGCAACTGTGAATGGGAGTTCACTCATGATTTGGCTCTCTGTTTGTCTGTTATTAGTGTATAGGAATGTGTGTGATTTTTTTTTTTTTTTTTTTTGAGATGGAGTCTCACTGTGTTGCCCAGGCTGGAGTGCAGTGGTTTGATCTCAGCTCACCACAAGCTCCGCCTCCCAGGTTCACATCATTCTCCTGCCTCAGCCTCCCGAGTAGCTGGGACTACAGGCACCCGCCACCACGTCCGGCTAATTTTTTTGTATTTTTAGTAGCAACGGAGTTTCACCATGTTGGCCAGGATGGTCTCGATCTCCTGACCTCGTGATCTGCCCTCCTCGGCCTCCCAAAGTGCTGGGATTACAGGCATGAGCCACCGTGCCCGGCCAGGGATGCTTGTGATTTCTGCACATTGATTTTGTATCCCAAGTCTTTGCTGAAGTTGCTTATCAGCTTAAGGAGATTTTGGGCTGAGACAATGGGGTTTTCTAAATATACAATCATGTCATCTGCAAACAGGTACAATTTGACTTCCTCTTTTCCTAATTGAATACACTCTATTTCTTTCTTTTGCCTGACTGCCCTGGCCAGAACGTCCAACACCATGTTGAATAGGAGTGGTGAGAGAGGGCATCCCTGTCTTGTGCCAGTTTTCAAAGGGAATGATTCCAGTTTTTGCCCATTCAGTATGATACTGGCTGTGGGTTTGCCATAAAGTGCTCTTACTATTTTGAGATACGTTCCATCAATACCTAGTTTATTGAGAGTTTTTAGCATGAAGAGCTGTTGAATTTTGTCGAAGGCCTTTTCTGTATCTATTGAGATAATCATGTGGTTTTTGTCGTTGGTTCTGTTTATGTGATGGATTACGTTTATTGATTTGTGTATGCTGAATCAGCCTTGCATCCCAGGGATAAAGCAGACTTGATCATGGTGGATAAGCTTTTTGATGTGCTGCTGGATTCAGTTTGCCAGTATTTTATTGAGAATTTTCGTGTTGATGTTCATCAGGGATATTGGTCTAAAATTCTCTTTTTTTGTTGTATCTCTGCCAGGCTTTGGTATCAGGATGATGCTGTCCTCATAAAATTAGTTACGGAGGATTCCCTCTTTTTCTATTGACTGGAATAGTTTCAGAAGGAATGGTACCAGCTCCTCTTTGTACCTCTGGTAGAAATCGGCTGTGAATCCGTCTGGTCCTGGACTTTATTTGGTTGGTAGGCTATTAATTATTGCCTCAATTTCAGAGCCTGTTATTGGTCTATTCAGAGATTCAACTTCTTCCTGGTTTTTTGGTCTTGGGAGGGTGTATGTGTCCAGGAATTTATCCATTTCTTCTAGATTTTCTAGTTTATTTGCGTAGAGGTATTTATAGTATTATCTGATGGTAGCTTATATTTCTGTGGGATCGGTGGTGATATCCCTTTTATCACTTTTTATTGTGTCTATTTGTTTCTTCTTTCTTCTTTATTAGTCTTGCTAGCGGTCTATTTTGTTGATCTTTTCAAAAAATCAGCTCCTGGATTCACTGATTTTTTGAAGGGTTTTTGTGTCTCTGTCTCCTTCAGTTCTGCTCTGATCTTAGTTACTTCTTGCCTTCTGCTAGCTTTTGAGTTTGTTTGCTCTTGCTTCTCTAGTTCTTTTAATTATGATGTTAGGGTGTCAAGTTTAGATCTTTCCTGCTTTCTCTTGTGGGCATTTAGTGCTATAAATTTCCCTTTACATGCTGCTTTACATGTGTCCCAGAGATTCTGGTACATTGTGTCTTTGTTCTCATTGGTTTCAAAGAACATCTTTATTTCTGTCTTCATTTTGTTATTTATCCAGTAGTCATTTAGGAGCAGGGTGTTCCGTTTCCATGTTGTTGTGCAGTTTTAGTGAGCTTCTTAATCCTGAGTTCTAATTTGATTGCATTGTGGTCTGAGAGACAGTTTGTTGTGATTTCTGTTTTTTACATCTGCTGAGGAGTGCTTTACTTCCAACTATGTGGTTAATTTTGGAATAAGTGTGATGTGGCGCTGAGAAGAATGTATATTCTGCTTGGTGCAGAGCAGAGTTCAAGTCCTGGATATCCTTGTTAACCTCCTATCTCGTTGATCTGTCTAATATTGACAGTAGGGTGCTAAAGTCTCCCATTATTATTGTGTGGGGGTCTAAGTCTCTTTGTAGGTCTCTAAGGACTTGCTTTATGAATCTGGGTGCTCCCGTATTGGGTGGTGCACACATATTTAGGATAGTTAGTTCTTCTTGTTGAATTGATCCCTTTACCATTATATAATGGCCTTCTTTGTCTCTTTTGATCTTTGTTGGTTTGAAGTCTGTTTTATCAGAGTGCAGGATTGCAACCCCTGTTTTTTTGCTTTCCATTTGCTTGGTAGATCTTCCTCCATCCTTATATTTTGAGCCTATGTGTGTCTCTGCATGTGAGATGGGTCTCCTGAATACGGCACACTGATGGGTCTTGACTCTTTATCCAATTTGCTAGTCTGTGTCTTTTAATTAGGGCATTTAGCCCATTTACATTTAAGGCTAATATTGTTATGTGTGAATCTGATCCTGTCATTATGATGTTAGCTGGTTATTTTGCCTGTTACTTGATGCAGTTTTTTCCTAGCATTGATGGTGTTTACTATTTGGCATGTTTTTGCAGTGGCTGGTACCAGTTGTTCCTGTTCATGTTTAGTGCTTCCTTCAGGAGCTCTTGTAAGGCAGGCCTGGTGGTGACAAAATCTCTCAGCATTTGCTTTTTTATAATGGATTTTATTTCTCCTTCACAAATGAAGCTTAGTTTGGCTGGATATGAAATTCTCGGTTGAAAATTCTTTTCTTCAAGAATGATGAATATTGGCCCCCACTCTCTTCTGGCTTATAGAGTTTCTGCCCAGAGATCCACTGTTAGTCTGATGGGCTTCCCTTTGTGGGAAATTCGACCTTTCTCTCTGGTAGCCCTGAATATTTTTTCCTTCATTTCAATCTTGGTGAATCTATGTGTGATAAATTATGTGTCTTGGGGTTGCTCTTCTCGAGGAGTATCTTTGTGGTATTCTTTGTATTTCCTGAATTTGAATGTTGGCCCGCCTTGCTAGATTGGGGAAGTTCTCCTGGATAATATCCTGAAGAGTGTTTTCCAATTTGGTTCCATTCTCCCCGTCACTTTCAGCCACACCAATCAAACGTGGATTTGGTCTTTTCACACAGTCCCATGCTTCTTGGCGGTTTTGTTAGTTTATTTTTACTCTTTTTTCTGTAAACTTCTCCTCTCACTTTATTTCATTAATTTGATCTTCAATCACTGATACCCTTTCTTCCACTTGGTTGAATCGGGTATTGAAGCTTGTGCATGCATCATGTAGTTCTTGTGCCACGGTTTTCAGTTCCATCAGGTCATTTAAGGTCTTCTCTACACTGTTTATTCTAGTTAGCCATTCATCTAATCTTTTTTCAAGGTTTTCAGCTTCCTAGCAATGGGTTTGAACATCCTCCTTTAGCTTGGAGAAGTTTGTTATTACTGACCTTCTGAAGCCTACTTCTGTCAGCTCGTCAAAGTCATTCTCTGTCCAGTTTTGTTCTGTTGCTCGTGAGGAGCTGCAATCCTTTAGGGGAGAAGAGGCGCTCTGGTTTTTAGGATTTTCAGCTTTCTGCTCTGGTTTCTCCCCATCTTTGTGGCTTTTTCTACCTTTTATCTTTGATGCTGGTGACCGACCGATGGGGTTTTGGTGCGGATGATCTTTTTGTTGATGCTGATGCTATTTCTTTCTGTTTGTTAGTTTTCCTTCTACGAGTCAGGTCCCTCTGCTGCAGGTCTGTTGGAGTTTGCTGGAGGACCACTCCAGACTCTGTTTGCCTGGGTATCACCAGCGGAGGCTGCAGAACAGCACATGTTGCAGAACAGGAAATATTGCTGCCTTATCCTTCCTCTGGAAGCTTCGTCCCAGAGGGGCACCACCTGTATGAGATGTCAGTTTCTCTGTTTTGGTACCAGTACCATGCTGTTTCGGTTACTGTAGCCTTGTAGTATAATTTGAAGTCAGGTAGTGTGATACCTCCAGCTTTGTTGTTTTTGCTTAGGATTGTATTGCCTATGCGGGCTCTTTTTTGGTTCCTTATGAACTTTAAGGTAGTTTTTTCCAATTCTGTGAAGAAAGTCATTGGTAGATTGACTGGGATGGCATTGAATCTATAAATTACTTTGAGCAGCATGGCCATTTTCACGATATTGATGTGTCCTATCCATGAGCATGGAATGTTCTTCCATTTGTTGGTGTCCTCTTTTATTTCGTCAAGCAGTGGTTTGTAATTCTCCTTGAAGAGGTCCTTCATATCCCTTGTAAGTTGGATTCCTAGGTATTTTATTCTCTTAGCGGCAATTGTGAATGGGAGTTCACTCATGATTTGGCTCTCTGTTTGTCTGTTATTGGTGTATAAGAATGCTTGTGATTTTTGCACATTGATTTTGTATCCCAGTTAGGCTACACAGGGGTCAGGGATCCACTTGAGGAGGCAGTCTGTCCGTTCTCAGAGCTTGAACACCATGCTAGGAGAACCACTGCTCTCTTCAGAGCTGTCAGACAAGGACGTTTAAGTCTGCAGAAGTTTCTGTTGCCTTTTGTTCAGCTACACCTTGCCTCCAGAGGTGGGGTCTACAGAGGCAGCAGGTCTTGCAGAGCTACAGTGGGCTCCACCCAGTTTGAGCTTCCGCAGCCGCTTTGTTTACCTACTCAAGCCTCAGCAATGGCAGATGCCCCTCCCCCTCCCAGGCTGCTGCCTTGCAGGTCGATCTCAGACTGCTGCATTAGCAGTGACCAAGACTCTGTGGGCATGAGACTCACCAAGCCAGGTGTGGGATATAATCTCCTGCTGTGCCGTTTGCTAAGACCATTGGTGAAGCACAGTATTTAGGTGGAGGTGTCCTGTTTCTCCAGGTACAGTCTGTCACGGCTTCCCTTGTCTAGGAAAGGGAAATCCCCTGACCCCTTGTGCTTCCCAGGTGAGGCAATGCCTTGTCCTGCTTCGGCTCGCCCTCCGTGCACTCACCCACTGTTCAATCAGTCCCAACGAGATGAACCAGGTATCTCAATTGGAAATGCAGAAATCACCGTCTTCTGCATTGATCACACTGGGAGCTGTAGACTGAAGCTATTCCTTGTTCAGCCATCTTGGAACAGAATTCCTGTCTCTACTAATAATAAAATTAGCCAGGTGTGGTAGCAGACGCCTGTAATCCCAGCTACTTGGAAGGCTGAAGCAGGAGAATTGCTTGAACCCAAGAGGCAGAGGTTGCAGTGAGCTGAGATCGTGCCACACTGCCCTCCAGCCTTGGTGACAGAGTGAGACCCCATCTCAAGAAAAATAAAAAGAAAGAAAATGGAGAAAGAACCAAAGACTCAACGAATGCAGCTCCAGATAATGAAAACTAAAAGAGATTCTCCACTAGAGTATTTGGAGGGAGTGCAGTCCTGCTGATAGCATGATTTAGCCTCATAACACTTAGTTCAAATTTCCCCAGAGGAAGTGTGGCCCTGCTGAAACCCAGGTTTAGCCCCGTAAGATTTAGTTTGGATTCCTGGCTCCAGAACTGTAAAACAATACATTTCTATTGTTTTAAGTCACTAAATTTGTGGTAATTTGTTACAGCAGCCATGGGAAATGAATACAGACCCCTTCCCTTCTCTACATATACTCATTTGTTACAGCAGCCATGGGAAATGCATACAGACAGACCTCTTTCCTTCTCTGCATATACTCATTTCTTTGGAGAGTCCTTTGAAAATCCCTTTCAGTCTCATGGTTTTAAATACCATCTATATACTGATTACCACAAATTCCAGCCTAGAACTCTCCCTTGAACTCCCAATTTGGACATACAATTGTATACTCGCTATGCCCACCTGGATGCAGAAGAACTTCCCAGTCAACAAGTTCCACCCACAGTCTTCCCCAGTTCAGTTACAGGCAACTTCATCCTGGTTGTTCAAACAAAAAAACCTTGGAATTATCCCGGATCTTTCATTCTCATATTCAATCAGTTATAAAATTTTGTTGCCTATATATTCAAAAGTTATCAGGAACCTGACCAATTCTTACTGTCTCTGGTGCTCTTTGCCCGGATGACTGCTTCTACCCTTGCCCCACTCAATCAATTCTCAAATGTGGCCAGAGGAAACTTTTGAAAGTCAGTCAGTTATAGATCAAGTTATTTCTCTATGGCTACATATTTCTTTTAGAACAAATGCCCAAATCTTTACAATACTTTCAGGAGCCTACCATCTGGTGCACCCTACCACTTCCCTATCCTGCTCTCCAACTTCATCTTCTTATGCTCTGGCCCTCACTCATTCAGCTCCCCAAAATCAATGTATCATTTTAGTGTTCCCCCAACACATCAAAGGAGGCTTCCACTTCAGTCTTTGCTGGTCCTGCTACTTGGAATGTTCTTCCTTCAGACATCAGATGGCTCACTCCCTGTTTGGACCTTTCCCTCCTTCAAGTCTTTATTCAATTGTCACTTTCTCAATGAAGCCTTCTCCAACCACTCTACTCAATATTGCAAGCCCTTTCCCCCAACACTGGCCTCAATACCTTATGTGGTTCTTTTTTCTCTCCAAAGTACTTATCATCTTTTTTTTTTTTTTTTTTTTTTTGAGACGGAGTCTCGCTCTGTCACCCAGGCTGGAGTGCAGTGGCCGGATCTCAGCTCACTGCAAGCTCCGCCTCCCGGGTTCACGCCATTCTCCTGCCTCAGCCTCCCGAGTAGCTGGGACTACAGGCGCCTGCCACCTCGCCCGGCTAAGTTTTTGTATTTTTAGTAGAGACGGGGTTTCACTGTGTTAGCCAGGATGGTCTCGATCTCCTGACCTCGTGATCCACCCGTCTCGGCCTCCCAAAGTGCTGGGATTACAGGCTTGAGCCACCGCGCCCGGCCAGTACTTATCATCTTTTAGCAAACTGTATAATTTACTAATTTATTATGGTTATTGACTGTTTTCTCCATTACAGTGTATGCTTTGTGAAGGCAGAGATTTTTGTCTGGTTTATTTGTTGCTATATCACGAATATCTAGAGCAGTGCCAGGCACGTATTATGTATAACTGACTTCTAGTATATAGGAAGCAGACTGCACTACCCTAGTATTTAAGATCCTGATGAATCCATTACAAATATTTTATTTCAGACTTCAAGTTTTTATCTATACTGCTTCAAGAAACACTTTATGTTATCTATTATCATAGGTGGCAAATTCCTATGTTACAGCAATATTACAGTCATCCTGTTGTAATAATCACCTATCTACTAGAAAGGTAGAAGGAATAGTTGTGGCTCATATTGTATGATTCTACTTATATAAAATATCAAGACAGGCAAATCCACAAAGACAAGAAGCAGACTAGCGGCTGCCTAGGACTAGAAAAAGAAAAGGGTGTTGGGGGGAAATGGGAAGTGACTACTAGTGGGTACAGGGTTTCTTTTTGGGGTAATGATGAAAATATCCTGAAATGGATTATGGTGCCAGCTACAAAACTGTATATGTACTAAACAACGACTGAATTACATACTTTAAAAGGGCGAGTTACCTGGTGTGTGAATTATATCTCAATAAAGTTTTTATTAAAAATGTTATGTGGCCGTGGCTGGTAATGTTTTAGATTGCTTTAAAAATAAAACAATTTTGGGGAAAATTATGGGAAAACAAATTTAAAATAAAGTTCTTAACAATTTAGGACTAACAATTACTATCACAATTTGACAGAAATTAAAGTAAGCAAAATTATAGGGATTCTAAAAAGCTTTCAAATAAGTATTTTAACCATATAGCCTTGTTCTATTTAATGATGCAAAAGATTTAGGAAAGGTCAAGGTTAAGAACTAATGATGTATTCTTACATACCTTATAAACTGAGTAAACAAAAACTCAGGGAAATTGATATAAAAAAATTAAAAGGTTTTCAAAACTCGACCCACATTTGCCCAATCAGGTAACTAACTAGTCTTTCCCTAACCATCTTTTTTTTTTCATCTGAAAAGTTTAATGATCTAACCTGCTAGAGATTCAGCATATGATGAAAGGGAGCTCGAAGAAGGCAAAATAATTATAGGAACAAAATATATTTCCTTCTCTTAACTTGGACAAAATATATTTAGACAGAATTAAATGGCAGTTTCTTGGATGGTTCTTTAAGGTTTTCCTAAGCACTCTTAAGATTGGTATAGCAATATGAATTTTATTGTATCTTTAAGCATCTCAGAAATCACACTTATAATTTATGCTCATAATTATAAATAGATGTGTCTAGGTAAAATGTACAGTGTGCTCATTAAAAAATCTAGATTCATAGCATTGTAATACTTAGGCTGTTTTATATAAACTACAAACAAAAATACAAGTTTGTTTTACTTAGATGACTATTGTGCAGATTATTAATAGATTGGTAAATTTAATGAAATCATCCTAATGGAATTATTTTATTAAGGAGAATTACTTTGACTTTTAAATTTCTATTTGAAAGAACCCTACCTAGTAATTGAATAGCTTTTTAAGAACAGTGTATAAAATAAACTATACCATAAACCTCAGCCTAGAGTTCATCACAGATTAAAACTTTTAAACTTTAAACTAATCACAAATTAAAGTATACACTGAGGGGTAAGACATATACAGAAAGAGAAGTACTATGACAAATAGCTTTTTAACAAGATTGTAAGTAAACCTTATTTTACCAATATTAAAGGATTCATCTACCATATTCTATTAAAAATTCTATTTTTCTACTCATAAGTTACCTCAATAACAAAGATGTATGTGAAAATTAATCTAATACTTTTCTAAAACTTACTAAGATTTTATTTACAATATAATATCTAATGCTCACGGACATTTATTCAAATCACTTCTTTTTAAATAAAAACAAGTTCTCTATTTTGAAATTTTGTAGGACTCAATATCAGGTATTTTGTTAAATGGTAACTTAGAATAAATTCAAAAGAAAGGTTTAAAAAGAAAAGCTCTAAGCTTTTAAATAATCCTATCAATATTGGTGTCCGGGTTCCACACAAATATAAATCAAAGCAGAAACTGGCAAAATAAAAGAATGATGTTGACATACACCATTCTAATACATAATGGATTTCTATAAAGAAGAATTACTAAAGACAATAGATGCCCCTTTTGTTATGCTGCTATTAAGCATTACTTAACAATCACATTTAATTTAATGCCTAATCCAGAGGCATGCCACAAATATGCAAGTCTTATTTTTGTCTATGTCTGAAGACAGTTATGTGTGTTCTTTTTCTCCTTCTAATTTCTTGATCAATTTTGCAAATAGTTACAAAATTTTTACCAGGCCAAACAGCCCCCTGCTTCCTACGCTCACCCACCATATATTTGCCTTCATTTTCAGCCCCTGTAACATCAGAGAGTTTTTTTTTTAAACTATAAATAAATCCTAACTAATTATGACTTATTCACAGCTGCTCTCAATGATATTATAAACTAGTATCCTTTTGCAGTATTAATAATTTATAGAAAATATTTAAATGCAGTTTTCTTTGCAACTAGAATTCTCATTTGAACAAACAAGAAAATGTCAGACTGAAGATAAACGTATCAGTTTAAAAATTTCTCTTATAAATAAGTATGTTTTAAGTGTAATATAATTAGCTAGCAGCTGGGAATAGGAAAAATGCTGTTTGCTTCAATTTTGCAAACATTTGATTTGATTGGATGGCAAAATCAGCTTGACTACGTTAGACCTTAAAGCCTAACAGTGACATAAAATAGGTAAAATAGGATACCCTGTGAATAAGGTGGGTAAAGCAATTGATAATACAGAGATATTTTGCAAGTGGCTCCCTTGACTGCATTACTTTCTAAAGGGAGGTGAAAGGCACATAGGTGGCACTTAAAATACTTTTGTTGCACAAATGAAACATTAAAAACTAAAAAAGAATTTTGTTAGTGTGTTACTCTAGAAAAAAAATATAAAATTAGAACATTAAATATTAATTTATATTTAAACCAAGTAATCCTAAATTGGTCTCAAAAATATATGAATAATAACATATTCTAACCTCAATGTGTATACCTTATTAACATCTTCTCATGTTCTGGAAAATTAATTAAAACGAAAGTGGTTCTTATTAAATGAATAAAATCTATTGAGACAAATGCTTATTCATATTTTTTGAATTTGATTCACTTCAAATGGAATATCTAATAATTCATTATTTACGTATCCCATAACTTTAAAATATAACAATGTAAGATACTGAATCTTAAACATAGGAGTAGCTACTACATATTTTGTACACCTATAATTTGCATCTATTAAGGATGTAAAAATGTTGAATGAAATTTCTTTTTATTCTAAAATTCAAAAAAAGACTATGTTTTAAATATATAGACATACCTAAGTATTTTAGAACATTTTCGCTTAAAGGAGAGCTAATTGATGTTATCCTAAATACAAGAAGCTAAATATATTAAGTACATCAATATGAAATTGAGTATGAACTGGTATGTTTCCTGAATGCCTTCTCTTATATTGTTACTAATTCATTTTATAATTTATCATGAATTAAAATCAGTTGCCTAAAAATGACTTATGGAAATATATGGGTGTATAAATACCATCCACTTTCTCCTGGAAATATATTACCAATCTGAACACAGAACATAGAACCTGAAGAGAGAAGCCCAAGTGTTTTTAAAATACTTCCCCTATTCTCAGAAACTGGTTTTATTTTTCAATGCTTGTTTTAAATATTAATATAAAACAGGTTTTCCTTAAATTACAAAATGAAGGTAACTTTAAAGAAATATTCATTTAAGTTAGAGGTTATGCATTAAATTGTTGCCAGTGATACTGTTTTAATGTTTTAGTTACGAAACAGAAACTGAAGTGAAAAAAATCCCACTTGCATAATGTTTTAAAACAACCTTTAGCTTGTAATCTACATATAATTTGTTTTTTACTTTCAGAACAATAAAACAATAAATAGAGACTCTAGTAATTGATTGGTCTGAATTGTTCTAAGTTCCTTAGCATGAATTCTGTTTCACAGTTAAGCCTTAGACTCAACTTGTATAAGGCAAATAGACAAAGTATAAAATACTACTTTGGAGACACAAGATAGTTATAACTTTTGAAGAAGTCTCATTTTAGAATTTTAGATGACACAAAGAACTAAACATATAAACAATATGTGCCACATGTGAGCAGTATCCACTTAATAAAATATTAGTATGAAGCTAAAAATTTCTTACCAAAAAGTTGGTAAAAATAGACATTATTGTCTTAAATTTCTTCCTTGAAGAAACTTTAAATCTTTAAGTAAATGATCTATAAGAATTCTTAGTCTGGTCCATGTGATTACATGATCCTATGTACCCAGGGCAACCGGAAATTCTGTAACCTTAGTATGAATTCTGAATGTTAGACATTGCTGTTCAACAAAAAATAACTTATATTAAAATTTCATATTTTCACTTTCATGGTTTTATTTCTAAGTCTGGTTATTTTCACTACAACCTGACTTTCCAGATCAGTGGTGTCTGGCCAATTTATCTATGGGTAAAATAATTAAGTGTTCATATGTCTATACCTAAATGCTCCTCCAGAGCAGCAATTTGCTTAAGTTGGCAGTGCCTAGTGCTTGGCATGCAACAAGGCTGTCACAAAAAAATGTTTACTGAATAAATGATGAATGAAGGAACAAATAAACTAAAATATTTCTGTAGAGAAAGAAACATGAAATGCTCTAAAATGTCAGTCACGTCAGTAATGTTTATTTTTACAGAAGAATGCTGACTGAAAGTTTTTAACTGTCCCCTGAATTGTGAGACTAAGGCTCACAACAAAGACAAAAATAATGTACAAGCACCACCTATCTTGAAGACGGCCACCAACCAAATGGGGCCAAATCGCTGACCTTGAGTTTACTCAGAGGTTGAATGAGCCCCACCACTCCCAAATCATCACCCAGCCTACATAAGAGGGCAAGGGTACATCAGGAGCACTGGGGGGCAGTTTTTGTCATAGCAGCTTCCTCACTCAAGCCACGTTGCACAGTATCAAGATATTCCATCAAAGACACGTTGTGGTTTCCTGCAAGAAGAAGAGACTGACATCTCACTTTCCAGCTTGACTGAATACTGAATAAAGAACCTTCAAACCTGCTCTAGTGCTGTTAGTGGAGTAGAATTTAGCCTGGTGAAGTGTTCATAGATGATCTGGCATATGTCCCTAGAAGTAGGGAAAAATATATTGGCCTAGAAACTTGTCTACTTCTTATCTAGAGATTTCTGAAGATGGGAGGCTTGGTAGAGCAGCCTGCAGCAGCAGACCTAATAGGGCCACAGAAATAGTATACCTGGGGGGCGAGGGAGAAGTAAAGAGTACCTCTCACATTTCCCCTATCTACCCACTAATTCCCTGAGATCCTAGAAAGAACACCACTGACTCTCATGGCTCATGTGAGAGAACCAGAGGCTGGGGAAGAAGCAAGGGCTGCTGATCAAACACATCAATGCCCTACCTAGAGAGGGGGAGGAGTTTGAACTTACGGAACAGAGAGGAGATATAGCTACCCATTTCTGAGGAAGAGCTCAGTGATAAAGGGAGCCAAGATAAAGCTATCATCCCAAGAAAACCACATATTCCAACCACATGAACATCACATTGTCAGAGACATTTTGTAGCAGTTAGAACCAGATTATGCCTGAGTGAGACCCACCACCTTCAGATAACCACGTTCGTTCAGATGATGACCTCTGCCTCTCTTGTCCTTCCTCCTCTCTCTACAAGAATGAGACCTAGAAGGGGAGAAAGCATGCCAAATGTCTTAGGCCACTTAGGTGGCCTACTCTAAGATGTAGGGTGGGGAAGGATCAAGTAAGACTTAAATCAAATTTGAGGTTACAATTTTAAACTACCCAGACTTTTACTAACCGAAAGTGACCAAAAAGTTGTAGCATTTGTCCAAAGGCATACTTAAGAGACAGAAAAGGGAGATTAGAAACAGCACGCTTCAAAGTATGTTAAAAAAAAAAAAAAAAAAGCAATTTCAGATATATCGCCAATGAGTTGTAGCTGCTTAAAAGTTATTTACACCCTGTGGTAGAATGAATGCTCAAAAAACTGCTAACAAAAAACTTGATAGCTAAAACTATTCTTTAAGTTCAAGCATAGACTGATACCTGCACCACACTCCCCCTACCACCACCACCCCCCCAAAAAAGCAGTGAAATCCTACTCATGGTAAATTCTCAGGTGACAGCTGTAATGTGCCTACATCTAAGCTTGGTTCAATATATCCATGGGTAGATAGAGCCAGCCTCCGCTCACTGTTCCTGCCCCACTCACCTTACATTTGGGATACCCTAGAAATCCATTTTTGGTAATCATCTCTCTTCAAGCGTCTCTCTGGTTGATCTCATGTACTCTTTTCCACGCCAAATATTCCCAAATTCATGGTTCCATTCTGTAGTTTCAACTATCTAATAGATTTATATGTTCTCCAAACACTAAAAACGTTATATATCCACAACATATCTTGCTAGTTTGTTCTCCACACCACACCCAATCTCTAAAATCTGTTCTTCCCTTTTTCTATTCTTTATCTCAAACGATAGCAAAACCATCAGTCTAATTATCTAAATCAGAAACCTTCTTCACTCTAATCCTCTATATAAAACTGATGATCAGATCCAGATGATTCTAAATGATCTAATCTAGATGATTTCTTGAATGTAGACTCTCTTCTCTAATTCCAGTATTTTTGCCTTAATCCACTTTTAACAATTTCAACAGTCTTTAATCCAGTTATCCTAGGACTCCAGTTCCTCTCTATGCTTCACTTTGACACCAAAAAACAAGTTTGGTAAGAGTTTTCCCCTCATAAAAATTTTTTATTAGCTATCAATTACTCACAGGATTAGGGCTAAACCTAGAAGCCTCAGCTTGGCAATCAAAGCCTTTACCACCTAGGTCACTACTGCATCATATCCAATACTAGTCTGTTCAGCAGACATTGCTGCCTTTAGGACCTGTTCTCTGACCCAGCTGGAATGTGCAAAAAAGGATTCTGTGTTGCTGGCTAAGCCAACTCAGTCTGCACCCTGCACCTCTGCCTGCCCCATGTCTGTATTCTTATTTTATTCGAATGGTCTCCAGTTTTGCTACTACTCAGAGTTTGGGTTCAGTGCTATAACTTATGCATCTCCTCTTTCTCTTGACTGATGGCTTTACTTCTGGCCGAGGCTAACCTCTGTACTAAAGGCTTAGTGATAGTATCATTGTTAAATAGTACAAAGTAAACTCTTAAGTCAGATTTCCTGGGTTCAAATTTTTGCTCTATCACCTACAAGCTAAGAGATTTTGATCACTGAACTTAATCTCTTTGTGCATTAGTTTCTTTTTTTTTTTTTTTTTAAGGATAATAATAGTACCTTCTATAAAGGATCTCCCGCATTGTCAGTGTAGTGCTTTAAAAAGTACTCACCATATACTAAGATCTCAATATGTGTCAGCTGTTGTTTTTACCAATACTTATTAGTTTATTAGCCAAAACAAAAGGATAGGACACCCTCTGAACCATAAAATTATACATGTAGATAAAACTTCACACACCATTTTCAATATAAAGACTGGCTACTTAGAAAAACAAATTCAGATGCTGAAGTTTCCAACTTAAAATAGCCTCCTATCATGAGTCATAGCAAAATGTGGCAAAGCTGCCCAAATTAATAGAAGCCTAATAGTTTAAATATGGAGTCAAGAGGAAAAAAAAGTATAAATGACTACAGACAAGGAGGAAATTCTTATAGGTGAGAGCAACTGATACACAATATGGAAAGACACCACAGGTTGACTAATTCTGGAAAATTCTTTTAAAAATGACAACAAAAAAGATGAATTTCCACATATCGAAAGAGCTGCTACTAAATGATGACTACTAGACACCCAAGGATTACATATAACTTAATAATCTTCTTCACTCAGTTATTTAAAAAATATTTTTTTCTAGAAGAATATACCTATAATTTTATAATAAAAGACGGAAAATAGAATTTATTTGCAGACATGAGCTATAATTCACTGTTCTGCAAAGCAAGGGGAAATTATCTGCACTTTATTTCTATTGTGCCTTATATAGATATGCTAAGGGAAAAGTCTTTTAATGTTCATAGTCAGAACAAAAATGATCAAATGGTCAAAACCAAAAGCAAGGCAATTTCAGGAATTCTGTACCATCACTGAAGTTCTAATGAATTAGACAGTATATTTCTTTTCATCAAAGAATATAGGCATTAAAATGACTATTTTAGATCTGTCATTAGCAAAGATAATCCAGAACTCAATACTCGTTCCACTGCACTAGTTAGTACAAGAATATGGCCGATAATTAACTTTCTATATATTTATATATTTGTAGCCTTGGCCAATTAGGCAGTTTCATTTGCATTCTCACATTAAGATAGAGAGTTAAAAACTAAACTGAAGGTCTGTGGGAATGAAACTTGATACTTTAACCCAGGTTACTGAGCCTTTTATAAGAAGCCTTAATAGTTAATGATAGTATATTGCATATCAAATTTCAACATGCACCATTATTGAATTCATGAAGAAAAAAAGATTTGTTAAGAACCATGAAAATGTGTTTTCAAAATAAATCAGTAAGGTATCTTTTTTCCAAAACACTTTCATCTGCTATGAGAAACAACATTAGTTTGAATGCCCCTATCACTCACTTATCTCCTTAAGATCTGTCTATTGCTCTGGGAAGGTGCTTCAACAACTGACGAACACAATTACAAAACAAGGCTACTTTGGTTTTGAATCAAGACAACTAGATTCTGGATTTTTTTTTTAAAAAAAGTCTATTATTTATTGAAAAGTCTTCCAACATGAAGAATCCAACCTAATGAGGGCTTTCTATTTTATGAATGAGAGGTACTATGGAAAAGGCTACCAACCTAATGGCAAGAAGGAGGAAAAGGTGTCAGCATTAATTCAAGTAGGCCGACAAATATGATAGGCCCCCAAACAATGATGTGCATACTTCTAACTGTGGAAGATAGACATGAGAAGTATGATGGAAGTCAGTTATGGAAATATTTCTGATAGTGAAATACTATGCATACTCAGAAAACCTGAATTAAGTATAAAATTACAAAAATAATTTTAGATTTAAAGAAATTTCATGACAGTTCAAGTACAAAACAACTATTCCATCATCAAAACGCAACCCGATATATGCATTACTAGTTACCTCAATCAATTTTTAAAACTTTTTTGAAATCTAATGCTTTATTTATTTCAAAAGGTAAACACTGTTGGGATATCAGTCTTAAATTAAAAGATCATAAATTACACTGTTCACTCTTTGATCCTAAATTCCACTATTGGTTAACATCTCTTTTGATGTAATCACCCCAATAGTCCCCAGTGCTTACTGACTAAACATCCAAAATTGGGTTATGAATAGAAAGCCCACATAGTCAAAATAACTTCCTCAGACATCAACATTAGCTACAACATATGCTTGGAGTACAATATCTTGTTTTAAAATGTAGAGTAGTCAATTTTTCAACGTAATTTTCTAAATAAATGACATTTTAAAAAGAGCAAACTACTATGAGGAGAGTTTGTGCTTCTTGGAACCCTTTTTGTAAGCCATTTTTCTTTTGCCATGTGCTTTAAACATCTTAATAAATTACAACATGCTGACAAGAAACCACATACTGCACCTGTGCTTTCTATCTTAATTAATCCAATAAGTACAGGCCTGCTCACTTAAATTTGTAAGGGAAATGATGATATAATGAGTTTTAACTTAAGGTATTAATTACCTAAAGAAGCAGAATTAGCTTAATGTTTCAGTAGACTTTGCCTAGACACAACCACCAAATAAAAATTCCAGAAATTACGGAAGCCTTAAACATCACCTTTAGGAATAAGAAAGTGAAACGCTCATTCTACCTCAGGTAGCCAAGGGGATTAAATTCTACTAAACAAAAAAAATTTAAAAACCAGTGTAGCAGTTCAGAGACACTAAAATCTTTGTTGCCTTTACCACAGAATCAACTAAATCTAGTTTACTTGCCCAGTGACTAAATTATTATTTTCTACTTGCACATAAACACTTATCTTCGAAGCAGGTCACCTTCCTTTCAAGACAAAGGTTATGACTATCTTAAATGCCTCAGCAGACTGATGGTCAAAACCTCATAAAAATTCTACATGGACCTAGACAATCACATGACACAACTGTGCACACGCCACACCATCTGTTGGATATGACTGCCAGCACAGATTTCGTGAGCTGGCAAAGGACTGAAATAGTCAAGAATTCTGCAACTGTTTCAAAGTGCAGGCTTCTCATTAATTTTAATTTCCTGTTGGCTCTACAAGGAATGACTGAGTAGTGAAAGCACAATGTGCCACATACACTTGAGTTCATGCCACATGTACACCTGTAATCATAAACTCTTATCCAAAGCTATACACTGGAACATTTGGGATTTTGTGTGTTTATTTCTTCTTTACCTTAGAAGAAATAAATCTGAAATATCTATAGTTATCTTTTCATACTTTGTTAATACTCTAGCAAACATCTGGAAATACTTGACAATAATCATTTAATTAATGCAAAGCTAATCGATGACAATATGCTTAAATACTTCACTCAACTGAAGTGGTTTCCTCAGTCCACAGAACTAAGGACTGTAGAGAACAAGCAGTTCTTTGACTAAGGAGTATACTACAAGGAAAACTATAGCTAATAGCTTTTAAAACCAGAAACATTACCTGCATTTAAACAGACAAAGCAGATAACATGCTGCTATACTGGTAAAACAAACAAATGAAAAACTGGTAGATGCTGCTGGCTTAAGTTTTTACCTTAAGCTGTCTAGAGGGTCTGTGTTGCTGAGGGCTTACTAAAGGGGTGGCCCTGCTGCTCTTTTTCTGGGGCTACTCCAGTTTCTTTATCACTCCTTCACAGCTGCTGGCTATAGAGGAGGGTGAAAAGACCCTGAGAAAGAAACATTTCTCCAGAACAAGTGAAGATTCCTAAAATGTCCATGGGCAGCTCCAGCAGCAGGGCTGGTACTTTCTCTGCCAACCTTTTACTGTTTTCTGCATTTTCCAACAGTGACTTTTGTTTTGTTTCCCTGTAATCACACTCACTTGCAGGCATCAAAGGTAGGACTGTGGCAAAACTAGGAAAGCCCCAGACAACTTTATACTTGGAGAACAAAGTTAGTTTTTTTTCCTTTCTCTGCCACAATTTTTGAGACTTTTTCTTCAGTGTGGCCCTGGTGGATTCTTGTGTCCCTTAGCTCAAAAGGACACCGCCAACTGGATAAATATTTAAGAATCAGAGTAATTAAGAAATGTTAACTTACAATTCAGTATGAGTCAAAACCAAAAATGGTTGATTTACCTAATTTCTTTTATACTAGTAATTATTGTCAATCCAATTTCTTTCTTTTTTAAAATTTGGAACCAATGTAGTGGGTTAACAGATGGCTTTTGAAGTTTTTGTTCTTATTCCAAAATCTTTATGTTACCCAAAATATATCTATTTAAATACGATACTGTAATTTCTTCAAAACACTATCTACATGCTCTCTATTTAACACTAAACAATCTGGATGCTAAGGCTGTTTGGAAATAATTCTAACAAAAACTGAAACATTAGACTAGTGCTATAATAAACAGATTTGCCTTTTACATTTGTTTTAGAAATCTGCATAGGCACATCCTAAACATAACTTTTTTCTGGTAGGGTTAAAAATAATTCAGTTAGCCCAAATATATTTTATTTCCTATCTTTCTACAATAATCCCCAATTTGGTGACATCATAAATTCTTTTCTCATCTCCTTACATTCAGGAACATAACATGAAACAATCCACAGAAAATCCCAAAGACAAATGCTAACAATTTAAAAGGAAGTACACAAATTCTATTGCATACAGGCTTTAAGACAAGGAATGCTTCCTACCTTGCACATCTGTCTAGCAGGTGCCTTTCTGAATAAGTTTTGTCCTTTAGAAATCTGCTCTGAGTACCTCAAAAGACAATAAAGTGTTCTCTTTCATTTCTTTTTTTTTTCTCTTAGAACCCATTTTCCTCAAGGCAGAAGGATGAAGCCTTCTTTGTCCTGAAAATATGGTCAAAGCAACTTTGGCTTATTTTAAGCAACTTCTATCAGACAGACTTAGGAACTACATAAAATACAGTTCTCTTCTAGAAGGCGGCCTCGAGATGCATCATGAAGAGGGAAGATAAACACATAAACCTTAGTATGATTTACACTTTAATATTAGAGTCACATTTTTTTAACATTCTGTAACTAACAGATGAGGGCATGAATAAGATCAGATTTCCCTCATTAACAGCTGGTATCTCTGCTTTTAGTCCATTTCCCCATTTTGTGAGAAAAGCAGTCCACCTAATCACTTACACTGTGCTCCACCTATGCTGCTTCTTTTAACTACTCTCTCTTTGCCCCTCTTATACACACTTTTCCTTGTCTTTTGCCATACTCACTACTACTCTTGGCAATTCTTTATTCATCTCCTGGCAATGCTTCCTTTATTCATATCTTATTTATTTCCATTTCCATTCCCCTCAGTGGCGATTACAAACATTTTCCACTTTCCTCAAAGTGATGAGAGGGTTGAGCAGTTCCAGTTGACAGGTGTAATAAATGTTGAGAAAAGAAGAACTGTTCTAGTCACTCCATCCCTCCCACAATTCCCTTTTTAAGGCTGTCTGCCCTATATAAGTCAAAAATAAATAACTCTGCAAAAATTGGATCCAGTCATATGATCTCTTGATATACCTTTCCTCCTGTGAGAACATTTTCCTTTATTTTATTTTATTTTATTTTTTGTTACTGTCACCATTTATCATTTGGTTCCTCACCTTAACTAATCAAAATAGTACTCTTCAATCTAGTATGTCAACTATTTCTGTTAATTAATCTTTCCTCCTCATTCTTGTTTTTCATTTCAATTTTATTCCTATATTATTTTAAGCTTGTGCCACATAACCGATTTCCCCTACCCTGAGTCTCTTCCTATCAATCCTTCATGCTATCTTCAATATTAATATTCTTAAGATACTTTTCATCATGTCATCCTCCAACTTAAAACCTTCAGTGGCTTTCCATTGTCTATTAAATAAACATTCAGACTCTGTAACCTTGCAAGCTTCCACCCTCTGATCTGGATCTACTTTTCTATTTTATCTCTCATATTTTTCCAAATTAACTACCATGGACTTGAAGGTTTCTACTTCATTGCCACCCAATATACATTATACTTTCCTATTGCTAAGCTTTTTATTACACATCATTCCTTGTAGTGCCTACCTTCTCTCTTTCTGCTATACATTTATCAATGCTTAGACAAAGTCCTCTTCCACATTATAATTTCATATACAACTCCAGCCTTCACCAAATCTCCCTCTTATTCAAAACCACATGGCAATGTCTGAGTTACTGTTCTGGATTACAACTTACCACTTCATTAATTCATACCTTGTCTTCTTAATACATCAGTATAATTTATTTTTACCCACAGTGCCTAGCACAATCCAAAGCAGAAAGTAAAATATTTGTTAAATTAGCTTAATGTTTTCTAACAAATTTTGGAATTTCCAGATAGAATGACTACAAAACCTATGAGGGGCTAAAAGTGTTTCCAAAAGTTTACTTTCAGGAGTTAGCCACTGGAAAAATAGATTCACAAAACTAAAATGAGTCTAAGACAGACAGTAGAAGGCTACATGTCAAAAATTGTGTGTATGTGAAAAATCTGAAAGTAGAGTACTGCAATGGTCATTATCAAAATCATTAATGAACTCTCATTTCCTAAATTCAACATTCTAATTTCTATTGAGTTTTAATTAACACCCTTTCTATTAGATTGTCTGCAAAGTGTACTGTAATAATTCCTTCCATCTCACAGCACTCTTTGCCACGTGACTTTGCTGTTCCTTCCATCATGAGGGGAAATTTATTTCCATATCCTTTGAGTTAGGACTAGACTTCTGACAGATTTTGACAACCGACTATGACAACAGTGACACTGTGCAAATTCTTTCCCCTCTTCTCTTATGCATTTTTTATGCAATTAACCATTTTCAAGTGTTCAGTTAAGTGGCATTATTTACACTCACACTTTCATACAAGCATCACTATCATCCACTTTTGGAACGATTTTTGTCTTGCAAAACGGAAACTGTGTACCTATTAAACAGTAACTCCCTATTTCCTGCCCGTGAGAACCAACATTTTATTTTCCATCTCGATGAATTTGACTATTATAGGTAACTCATATAAGTAGAATGATATAGCATTTGTCCTTTTGTGACCTGGCTTATTTCACTTAGCATAATGTCTTCAGTGCTCATCCATGTTGTAGCATATTGCACAATTTCTTTCCTGAGGCTGAAAAATATTCCATTTCATGTATTACAACATTTTTTTTTAATCCTTTCATCCATCAATGGACACTTGGGTTGCTTCTACCTTTTTGTCATTATGAATAACGCTGCCATGCAAATGGGTGTACAACTATCTCTTTGAGACCCTGCTTTCAATTCTTTGGTACATACCTAGAGGTAGAATTGCTGGATTATATGATAACCCTGTATTAGTTTTTTTTGAGGAGCCACCATATTGCTTTCCATAGTGACTACAACATACTTCCACCAGCAGGTGCACAAGGAAAGGTTCCAATTTCTCTACATCTTCCGCAACACTTGTTATTTTCTCTGTTTGTTTTTTGATAATAGTCATTTGAATGGGTGTGTAGTATCTAATTGTGGTTTTGATATGCCTTTCTCTAATGATTAATGATAATTATTGAAGCTTTTCACGTACTTATTAGCCATGTTTATCTTCTTTGGAAGAATATCTATTTAAGTCATTTGCCCCCCTTCCCTTTTTTTTTTTTCTGAGACAGAGTCTTGCTCTGTCGCCCAGGCTGGAGTGCAATGGCGGGATCTCGGCTCATTGCAACCACCGTCTCCTGGGTTCAAGTGATTCTCCTGCCTCAGCCTCCCAAGTAGCTGGGATTACAGGCATGTGTCACCACGTCCTAGCTAATTTTGTATTTTTAGTACAGGTGGGGTTTCACCTTGTTGGTCAGGCTGGTCTCGAACTGCTGACCTCAGGTGATCTACCCACCTCAGCCTCCCAAAGTGCTGGGATTACAGGCATGAGCCACCATGCCCAGCCCCTTTGCTCATTTCTGAAATGGATTGTTTGGGGTTTTTTTGTTGCTGTTGAGTTGTAGGAGTTCATTATACATTATGAATATTAACCTCTTATCACATATATGATTTATAAATGTTTTCTATCATTCCATTGGTGGCCCTCCACTCTGTTGATAGTGTCTTGTGATGAACTCAAGTTTTCCATTTTGATGTAGTCCAATTTATCTATTTTTTTGTTACTTGTTTTTAGTGTCATAGCCTAGAAATCACTGCCAAATCCAAAGTCATGAAGTTTTTCTCATATGTATTTCCTAGTAATTTTTTAGTTTTAGTTCTTACTGTAAGATCTTTGGCCCATTTTGAACTAATTTTTGTATATGGTGTAAAGTAAGACTCCAACTTCATTCTTTTGCATGTGGATATCCAGTTTTCCCAGCACGATTCATTGATATGCCTCTTCTTTACCCCCAATGAATGGTCTTAGGACCCTTGTCGAAAATCATTTGACCATAGATGTGAAAAGTTTACTTCTCAGCTCTCTATTCCATTGGTCTACATGTGTCTTTCTGACAGTACCACACTGTTTTGATTTCAATAGCTTGGTAGTAAGTTTTGAAATCAGGAAATATGAGATCTTCAATTTTGTTTTTCTTTTTCAAGATTGTTTTGACTAATTAGGGTCCCTTGAGAATCCATATGAATTTTAGGATGAGTTTTTTCTACTTTTGCAAAAAATATCATTAGGATTTTGACAGAGATAACAATGAATCTGTAGATCGGTTTAGGCAATATAAACATCCTAACAATATTAAAGCTTATGATCTATGAATATGTCTTTTCATGTATTGATGTCTAATTTCTTTCACCCATATTTTTGCAGTTTTCAGTGTACAAGTCTTTTACCTACTTGGTTATTCTTAAGTATCTCATTCTTTTTGATGCTATTATCAATGGACACTGTGCAGATTCTAAGTTGACGTCAAGAGGCCTTACAACCTTGTTTTCACCTTCTTGGAAGGCTACTATGGCCATGTAAAAACCCCAGGCTTACCTGATGAGATCATATGACCTAGTCAATAGTCAGCACAATTGCCAACACATTTGTGAAGTAACTTTAGAGAGACTGTTCAGCCCCATTCAAGCCAGTAGATGACCGCAGTCACTTAAGAAACCCCAGGTGAGCCCAGCAGAAGACACACTTAGATAAACCTAGACAAACTATTAACCCACAAAATTGTGGTTTTGATGAAAGTAAAATAGTTGTTATTTTAAGTCATTAAATTTTGGGGTGGTAGAAAGATTAACTGAAGCAAAATTAAATCATTTTATTTGCCATTTTTTAACCGTGATAATTTATTCATTACTTTGTAGCTCATTTCAAACTGTTTCTCAGAGACCATTAAGATGTATTCCACACTATTCAGCCATAAAAAAGAATAAAATCTTATCTGTTGAAGCAACATGGATGGAACTGGAGGCTATTATCTTAAGTGAAACAGAAACAGCAAAGTCAAATACTACATGTTCTCATGTATAAGTAGGAGCTAACTAATGTGTACACAGGAACACAGAGTGTGGAATAATAGACAATGGAAAGTTGGAAGGGTGAGACGGCAAGAAGGGAGTCAGGGATGAGAAATTACCTAAAGGGTACAAAGCATATTATTTGGGTAATGGTTACACTAAAAGCCCAGACTTCACCACGATGCACTATATCCATGTAAATTTAAAAAACGGCACTTGTAAATTTAAAAAACTTTTAAATTTATGCCAAAAAAAAAAAAAAAAGATTTATTCCAACTGACACAAGACAGAACTCTTTGAGGTTAAATACTCTACATTATTCATTATATTCATGAATAATTTAAAGCTTAAATGTCAGCATTCTAAATAATTCATAATTTTTAAAAAGTAGATAGCTTAAAATGAAATCTTATTACGACTAAAGACATACTGATTTTATTTTTCTAATTGCTTACTATGATATTGAAAAAAATATTAAGTAGACATTGCAATGATGTTTGCAGGCTAACCTGTGAATTATACTGCTAATATTTGCTAGCAATTAGTACTAAATTTATTGGGGACAGATTTTGAAACTTTATTCTCTGATTATTTAAAAACTCAATCACAATATTGAGGAAAAAAGTACTTAAAATATTTATAATTGCAAAGCATTTGGAGTCATGTTGTCTAAGCAAAATGGTTTAATATTACTTAAAAATTCTTAAATTTAAAAAATGTATATATTTACATATATCTAAAATTGTATTTACGTATACATACATTTATTAATAAAACTACAAAGGATTATAAAGTTATTTTGTTTGGAAAAAAAATCTTCTAGAACAATATGCAAAAGTAACATTATTATTTAAAATGTTCTTAAGTAAAAATTTACTCCACAAAATTTTCACTCCATTAAATAACTCATTTTGAGAATTTACTCTCTCAAGTTCTGGAAACAGTTACTTTAAAATAATTTACCTGTATTTTATGCATTCTTTAAAAGAAGTAAGAAGAACCAGGGTAGAATAAATAAAGAAAAAATGTAACAAAATAGGCGATAAGGCAGTTTTATATGGAAGTTTATATGCTCCTAGGTACAGAATAGGACTATTATTTCTGAGAAACCAAGTGGAATTAACACTTATCCAAATAGAAACCAACTTATATACTTTCAAAATTGAAGCAAATTCTCAAACTATGTCATAAATACCTTTGCATCATTAATTTTGGCAACTGAGTTTACTGACTGTCAGAAGTATCTCATATTTGCATTATTGAAAACATCTTTCAAAATAGTTGTCATTTTAGTTTTAAGGAGTCCTGAATATTTGTCTAAATTTGAGCTATGATTTATTTAACTATAAAAAAGTATTTTCTGCAAGTACATTTCTATAAGCAAGCTACAGCTTCACAATTCCTCTACCCACGTATATGGCTGTAAAATGAATATTAACATATGGTCTATAATTGTATATACATACACACAGTTCACATACATATGAACTACGCTTCTCAATTTGATGGTAAAATATAGAAGGAGAAAACATAAATGGAAGGATTAAAATGTACTTACAAAGTCAAAGTCTCCATCTTGAGGAACTTTCCAGTTATCAGGAAAAACGTTTTTGGACAAAGGGAAGGGTTCATGCATGTTCTGATTACAGTTTTCGTGACTCTTATTCTTGAAGTCTTGCTTATCAAAGTAGTCCATGAAAGATGGTCTTTGTACTTGTGGTGAGGTTGCATTTCCTTAGGTAAACAAAGAACATAAGGAAGGTATAAGTTCTTACATTTAAGGAAGTATTTTCATTGAAGTGTGATTTTTTATGAAGCCATATAATAAATTTGCACTGGTCAGATTCAAGGCCAACAAAATTAATTTCATAAAGAACAAAGTGAAATAAGAATTTAAAAATACCCAGACCAAATAAAAATTAAGCTGATGATTAGGCAAAGGTCTGGAATGTTTAGATTGTAGAAACACTTCAGAAGTCTAGTAGAATCATTACCGTAATTTTATTAAAAATCATTTCAGTTGTATTTCAAATTTCTCAAAGAAAGTAAAGTTTAAAAACTCAAGTGTTTTTAGTGGACTTTTTTTCTTTGCATTTAAGCCTGCATTGCTATTGTTATCGTACATTTTCAGCTGTAAGAAATTATGAGGACTTGGCTAGGCATGGTGGCGCATTGCCCGTAACCTCAGAACTTTGGGAGGCTAAGGTGGAAGGGATGCTTGAGCCCAGGAGCTCAAGACCAGCCTGAACAACATAGCGAGACTCTGTCTCTATGAAAAATACAAAAAATTAGCCAGGTGTGGTGGCACCTATCTGTAGTCCCAGCCACTTCGGCGGCAGAGGTTGGGAGGGTCACTTGAGCCTGGGAGGTCAAGGCTGCAGTGAGTCATGATTGTGCCACTGCACTTCAGCCTGGGCAACAGAGCAAGACCCTGTTCAAATTAAAAAAAAAAAAAAATATATATATATATACACACACACTTTTAAAAAATTAAAAAAGAAATTATAAGGACTTACTTAGTTTCCTCTTATATCTATCAAACTGCTTCCTCAGTGTTTCTGATTCCCTCTGCCCCTGGCTGGACTCCCACAGCTTCGCCTGCCAAACTTACATCCATGTCTCCCAACACTACTTCTCTAGCCCAGACCTTGCTCCAAAGTTCCATATCTAACTTTGCTTGCTATTAGATAACTTAATCTGAGGTGAGCTGTCAATTAATTTACCAGTTCTAAAACTAAATTCAAGATCTTTCCCTTCAAACCTACAGCTCCCCTGACATATTCTATCTCCACTAGAGTCAACCTTATTTACTCAATCCCCAAAAATAATAAAGTTGAGAATTAACTCAGACTCCTCCCTTCCCACCACAGCAAACTGATCATTAGGTCTTTTAATTCTACTTCTCAATACAGTTAACCATAACCCCTTTTCTCTACTTATCATTGCAACTGTCTTAGTTTAGCTTCTAATCATTTCTTGCTTAGGCCATTGTAGCAGCCTCCAAACTCGTCTCCTTGCTTCCAATATCACAGTTTTGATTTTAATTTCCGTATTGTCAACGTGGTGACCTTTCTAAATACGAACCAAACCATGTCATTCTCCTCAGCATCTTTCAATGGCTCTTCATTTTTTATACTGAATGACTAAATAGGAAATAAATATTTGGAATAACTAGATTTTTAATCTGGCTATACTGGTCTTGATTGGTGGTTTTCAAATTGGATTCCTTAAAGCCCCAGGGCTCCAAATAAATGTCCCAGAGACCACCAAGAAGGCATTTCCCATATAATTCTCCAAATAGAAAGTAAATTACTTTCTTTTTTCTTTTTGAGATGGAGTCTCGCTCTTGTTGTGCAGGCTGGAGTGAAATGGCATGATCTCAGCTCACCACAACCTCCGCCTCCTAAGTTTAAGCAATTCTCCTGCCTCAGCCTCCCAAGTAGCTGGGATTACGGGCACGTGCCACCATGCCTGGCTAATTTTGTATTTTTAGTAGAGATGGGGTTTCTCCATGTTGGTCAGGCAGTAAACTAGTTTCTTAAAAATTTTTGGTGGGAGTGCACCTCCCCACAAGGGGCCCTGCTGGGCAACTGTAAGTTACAAAAAGTATTTTTAAAATGTAAAATTGAAATCTTTCCTTCTGTAATTTACACTCATGTTCCAAATAAATTCCTCTTTCATATAATTCTCCCTCAAATATCTGAAGACAGAGGTAATGGCTCCTGTCTTGGCTGTCTATTTTTAATATAAAACATCCCCAGTTCCTTTCATAGGATATATGTTTCAGATTCATCACCAACTTGTTTACTTGCCTATGGAGACATTCTAGTCTCACTGTTCCTCTAAAAAGAGACATAATATTCATAACTGTCATCTGATCAACCTAGATTGCATTTGTAATAGTCCTGGCACAGTTTAAAACTACAGTTACTACTATGACAACTAAGTAACACTGTTAGTTGGGATGAGCTTTAGGGTCATTTTGGTCAAAAGAATGCATGCTAAGACTTATTTTTAGTCTTTAAAAATATGAGGAAAGCCTAAATCGATGCCTAGTTTATGTGGCAAATCAGAGAGTCTGGAATTCTTAAACAAACTTCAAAAAACAAAAGGGTGGGGTGAGGGAGACAGAACTGACAGGTAAGCATCCTATCTCCTCTTTCCTTTCTCCCTACTTTTGGATCTCTATGTGCGTTATTTGACAGATTGGGAACCTAGGTGAGACGGCTTAGGTGAGGATACGAGAGAGTGGTAATGGTGATATTTATTCATTAAAAAAATTCTGTCTCATTGCCTTAAAATAAAATGGTTTGCCATATCAAAACGAAGGTTTTATTGACTTCACCTTATGTGTTTTAAAAATTTTTTTTAAGATAAAATTTACCATCTTACTTCTGGGTATATATCTGGAATTGAAAGCCAGGTCTTGAAGAGATATCTGTATCCCCATGTCTACTGCAGCATTATTCATAATAGCTAACACATGGAAGCAAGCCAAGTGCCCATTTGCAGAGGAATGGATAAGCAAATTGCGAGGAAGGAAATTCTGACACATGCTACAACATGGATGAACCTTGAGGACATTATGCTATGTGAAGTAAGCTAGTAACAAAAGAACAAAATACTGTATGATTCCACTTATGTCAGGTACTTAGAGTAGTCAACATCATAGAGACAGAAAACAGAATGGTGGTTACTAGGGAATAAGAGGAGAGGGAAATGGGGAGTTAGTGTTTAATGGGTACAGAGGTTGAGTTTTACAAGATGAAAAGAGTTATGGAAATTGATGGTGGTGATGGCTGCACAACTTTATGGAAGTGCTTAAGATTAATACCACTGAACTAGATGCAGGCATATTTTGCAGTTATTGCAGGTTTGGTTCCAGACCACTGCAATGAGAGTATCGCAATAATGTAAGTCACATAAATTTTTTGGTTTCCCAGTGCACATAAAAGTTATGTTTGTTTGATTGCTTGCTTTCACAACGTCAATTTTCTTAAAGAAAATTTTTTTTAACTTTTAAGGTCAGGGGTATATGTGCAGGTTTGTTACACAGGTAAACTTGTGTCATGGGGGTTTGTTGTACAGATTATTTCATCATCCAGGTGTCAAGCCTAGTACTCATTTGTTGTTTTTTCTGATCCTCTCCCTCCTCCCAGCCTCCACTCTCTGAAAAGCCCCAGTGTATGTTGTTCCCCAGATGTGTCCATGTGTTCTCAACATTTAGCTTCCACTTGTAAGTGAGAACATGCAGTATTTGGTTTTCTAAAAGTTATGTTTAGGAGTGACATCAGATAGATGGCTGACAAGAGAGGCCTGGTGCTAGTCCACTCTCAACAAAAAAAGACCAAGGCACCAGATAAACAGCTAAGATTTGACTGGAGTGTCAGTGGGAGAACCCTGGAGAATAACGAGAGAGTGCAGAGGCACCTGTGCTGCTTAGAAGTCCAGTTTGGGGTGGCTGTAGCGTTTCTTAAATACCACAGTGAAGTTTGCTGTATCAGTTAACTCTTCCTTTCACAAAAGAATTCTCTGTAGCATGAGATGCTGTTTCATAACATTTTACCCACAGCAGAGCGTCTTTCAAAATTGTAGTCAATCCTTTCAAACTCTACCACTGCTTTATCAACTAAGTTTATGGAAAATTCTAAGTCCTTTATTGTCATTTCAACAATGTTCACAGCATCTTCACAAGGAGTAGATTCTATCTCAAGAAACCACTTTCTTTGCTCATCCACAAGAAGCAACTCTTCATCGCTTCAAGTTTAATAATGAGATTGCAGCGATTCAGTCACATCTTCAGGTTGTACTTCCAAGTCTAGTTCTTTCACTATTTCCATCACACTTGCAGTTACTTCCTCCACTGAAGTCTTTAACCCCTTAAAATCATCCATGACGGTTGGAATGGACTTCTTCCAAACTCCTGTTAATGCTGATCTTTTTACCTCTTCCTATGAATCACAAATGTTCTTAATAACATGAAGAATGGTGAATCCTTTCCAGAAGGTTTTCAACTTACTTGGCCCAGATCCATCAGAGCAATCACTATTTATGGCAGATATTGCCTTATAAAATGTATTTCTTAATAATAAGACTTGAAAGTCTAAAATACTCCTGGATCTATGAGCTACAAAATGGATGTTGTGATAGCAGGCATGAAAACAACACTAATTTCCTTGCATACTTCCATCAGAGCCCTTGGGTGACCAGGTGCATTCTCACTGAGCAGTAACAGTCCAAAGATAGTATTTTTTTCTCAGCAGTAGGTCTCAACAGTAGGCTTAAAATATTCAGCAAACCATGGTGTAAACAAATGTGCTGCCATCCAGGCTTCATTATTCCATTTACAGAACACAGGCACAACAGAATTAGCATAATTTTTAAGGGCCCTAGGATTTTCAAAATGGTAAATGAACATTGGTTTTAACTTAATCTCCACCACCAGCCTGTCCTTTGAAGCTCAGAAGCCAGGCATTGACTTCTCCTCTGTAGCTAGGAAAGTCTTAGATGACATCTTCCAATAGAAGACTTTTTCTTCTATATTGAAATTATGTTGTTTAGTGTAGCCACCTTAATCAATTATCTTAGCTACATCTTCTGGATAACTTGCTGCAGCTTCTACACCAGTACTTGCTGTTTCACTTTGTACTTTTATGGTACGGAGATAGCTTCTTTCCTTAAATGTCATGAACCAACCTATGCTAGCTTCAAACTTTTCTTCTGCAGCTTCCTCACCTCTTTCAGCCTTTACAGAATTGAACAGAATTAGAGCCTTGATCCGGACTAGTCTTTGGCTTAAGGAAATGTTGTGACTGGTTTAATCTTCTATCCACACCACTCAAACTTTTTCCATATCAGAAAGGGAAAGGCTGTTTCACTTTCTTATCATTCATGTGTTCACTAGAGTAGAACTTTTAATTTCCTTTAATAACTTTTTCTTTGTATTCACAACTTGGCTGTTTGGTACAAGAGGCCTAGCTTTCACCCAGTCTCAGCTTTCAATATGCCTTCCTCACTAAGTTTAATCATTTCTAGCTTTTGATTTAAAGTGAGAGATGTGTAACTCTTCCTTTCACTTTAGCACATAGAGGCCATTGTAGGGTTATCAATGGGCCTAATTTCAATACTGTGGTGTCTCAGAGAACAGGGAGGTCTGAGGAGAGGGAGAGACACAGGGTAATGGCCTGCTGGTGGGGCAGTCAGAACACATACTACAATTATCAATTAAATTTGCCATCTTATATAGGGGCAGTTTGTTGTGTCCCAAAACAATTACAATAGTAACACCAAAGACCACTGATCACAGATTACTGTAACAGATATAATAATGGTAAAAAGGTTTGAAATATTGTGAAAAGTACCAAACTATGACACAGAAACACAAAGTGAGCACATAACGTTGGAAAAACAGCACCAACAGACTTGCTTGACACAAGGTTGCCACAAACCTTCAATCTATAAAAAACAGTGTCTGTGAAGCACAAAAAAGCAAATAGCAATAATGAGGTATGCTTATGGTTAAAAATGGTTAAGATGGTGAATTTTAGGTTATATGTATTTTACCACAATAAAAAAATTTTTTAATTACCATCTTAACCATTTAAAAATGTGCAGTTCAGTAGCATGAGGTATTGTGTGACCAATCTCCAGAACTTTCACCTTGCAAAATGTAGACTCTTGTACCCAATAAACACCTCGCCATTTTCCCCTACCTCTAGCAACCACCATTTTACTTTCTGTTTTTATGAGTCTTACTACTCTGGATACTTCATATAAGTGAAATCCATTAAAGTGTTTTTTTTTTTCCTTTTTTTTTTTTTTTATGATTGGCTTATTTCACTTAACATAATGACCTCAAGGTTCATTCATGTTGTGGCATGTGTCAACATTTCCTACCTTTTCAAGGATAAATAACATTCAATTCTATGCATATACTACATTTTGCTTATCCATTGTCTGTCAATGAATACTTTAGTTTTTCCACTTTTGTTGAATAATGCTCCTATGAACATGAGTATAGAAATGTATCTCAGAAATCCTGCTAATTACGTGGTTTTGTGTTATTTACTCTTTTTTAAATAACTAAGTTTTTCTCTATGTGCAGATCTTTATTTGCAAGTAATCTTATTTTTTAATATCTATCCAGAGGTCTTTTTCACTTTCTAGTGGCTGTTTTGATGGTTGAGCCTAATCTCTGATTAAATGAATGATTACGATACAATGTAAACATGTGAATAATATAATTATTGGTAAAAGTAATTTTTATTTTTACCCTATGAATATGTTGTATGGATGGATGGGGGAGTGGACCGACTGATTTGACTGACAGGGTCTCTCCTTCTGTCTCCCAGGCTGGAGTGCAGTGGCATGATCTCCGCCCACTGAAGGCTCGACCTCTCAGGCTCAAGCGATCCTCCTCAGCCTCCTGAGTAGCTAGGACTACAGGCATGCACCACCACACTTGGTTAATTTTTGTTTACTTTTTGTAGAGATGAGGTCTTACTATGCTGCCTAGGCTGGTTTCAAACTCCTGGACTCAAGCAATCCTCCCATTTTGGCCTCCCAAAGTGCTGGGATCACAGGTGTGGGCCACCACACCTGGCTGAGTTATGTCTTTTAAATGTGTTTCCATCTTTACTTTTCATTAAGTCATAAGTTCCCTAATGCAGAATTCCAAATCCTTTACCTAAATAATTTCACAGCTATCTCTATCAATATGTTTTTTTGACTGTCTACCTAGATATTCAATATCTATGAACAACAAGAGCAGGAGCCATGTTACATGGTTTTTCAACGTTACTTTTGAATTAGTAGAAGCTATATGTATTTCATTACTAGCATTGGTGCACTGCTGATAACGTATTTGAGAAAGTATTGTGACTACTACAATTATTATTAGGTTGGTGCAAGTAATAATAGCATGATCTATCCCAGTAGAGTCAGAAAGAACCTGATTTTCAGAATATGCATGTATTAGTGGAAAAATAGAAAAAGACTCTCAACACAACTGTTTATCTAAGGACCAGTCCTCTAATTACAGTTTTAGATGGCTAGAAAATAAATGTGACAAGACATCTGGGACCCAAATGGTACCCACTGTAAAGATACTGAGATAGTCTATCAAATTTAAGATACTATAAAACACCAATATTTGTGGTAAACCTTTAGAACTTAGAACACTCTCATATCTCACATTCAAAGTTCATGAAAATGAAACTCCTTAGGGATAGTTCAGCAAGATAATGGCAAAGGCTGCCTTTAGATTTCCTGTCATAACAGATTTTACAGGAATGTTAAAAATGAACAAAATATATAGAAGAGAAGGTGTAATATTTCAACGATCAATAAATATGCTAAAAATAAAGACATTGCGTTTATGGTGTTCATCTTCAACTTTGTTCCCTGAAATCAACAACAAAAATAGAAATTGGTTAATCTGATGGGTTACATTACTGACGTTTAGATAGGACACATACATTCCATTAACATTTTCAGCAGATTTTTAGTACCTTTGATTTGTCTCTAGGCTTCATCATTACAAGACATATTTCTCTATATTCAGAATTGAAATTTGGTTCCCATGGTAACCTCTTAAATGAAAATCGAGTCTAGGAATTTAACCTGTTATTCTCCATTTCTGCCCCATTTTGTAAATTTAAAAAAATTGCAAGTGTAGCTCAACTTATGCATATTTTTTTATAAACTAATCAAAGTAGTAAATCAAACCATAAAGCTGGGAGAAGGCGGATAATCCCTTAAAGAAATTCTTTGCTCAATATTCTTTTCGTTTCTTTTTCTTTTTAAAAGGAAGATTGATTCTGTAATAGAATTATATATTTAGTTGCAAGTTCTGTTTTCATCAAGAAGTCTTAAAATGTGTCACACACATAAATACATCTGAAAACTTTAACATTCAGTATAATATAATAAGGGTTATCAAGTTTGTCAAGGAAAGTCAGAATCAGGGAGGAGAGGAAAAACGGTTTCTTTAGAAACGAATTGCTGGAAAAGTAAGAAACTCCTAAACCACCATTATCAACTGTATTTGATAATGAATGGAAAGGTTTCACTGAAGCATATTTCTAGATAGCATTCTATAAAAAGTAAATTTAGTATTTGTAGGTACTTTGGTAAAAATGAAACAAAACAATAGAAACTACAAAAAGCATGCATTGTGGCACTACTAATTCAGTGAAGACAACAGCACTCTGTGACCTATGTTCCTCCCCAGATCATCTTCCTCTCTCCACACCAAGCCAGAACCACACTGCTTTCATTAATTTTTTTTTTTTTTTTTAATCCAGCACTGGCTTCATTGCTGAGGCTCTCATTATGGTCTTCTTTGTTTTCTCCTCAACTAGGAGATAAGGAACTCTTCATCCCAGAATCTTTACAAACTCCCCAGTACTGTAATAAACAGGGTTCTCTTGATATACCACTGACTCTTACTTCAGACCTCTGTATCTGAGAAAATTCACCCAAACCATTATTGGAGTAAATTTAAAACTAATATTTTCCTACCAGAAACTAACATTTATAGAGTACCTATTCTAATATGATCTACATATTAAGAGTAGCAGCATAAACTGGGAAGGAGAAGGAGAAAAATAAAATCTCAGAAGTTGCTTTTTTCACTACGAGGAATAAAGTGGGGGGAATTTTAATCTTCTATAAAAACCTTCAAAACAGAAAGATGGGCTGACCAGGCATTTCCTATAAAGATGAGGAGAGTAAGAAAAAGGCTGAAGGAAAGACAGTGTTCTTTTCTGCAATGAGTCAGAGAAGAAACAGTTTCATTAGAGAGAAGTGGTAGCAACAGAAAGGGGAGAAGCAGACTACTCCTTGGTGCTGATTAAATAAAGAAAGGAAATTACTAGGAAATTTCATTCCAGGAATCTATTCTTCTAATCCCAACAGTCTTGTGCGTGCTCCTGACAACATCCCAATCAGGAGCTTCTAACTGAAGTCACATGAGCCACCATTAATGTTGTAGTGTCTTGAAGTGAAAAATTTGCCTCCCTAATATCAATAATTCCTAGCTTCCTGACTAGGGGTGAGAAAGTATCTATCTTGTTGGAAAAAGTGGCCATGTAATACAATTCTGGCTAATGACACATAAAAATAAGGGTTTAGGCCAAGTACGGTGGCTCATACCTCTAATCCCAGCATTTTGGGAGGCTGAGGCAGGAGGATTGCTTGAGGTCAGGAGTTTGAAGCTGCAATAAGCTATGGGCTATGATCACACCACCATTTCCACTCTAGATGACAAAGTAAGACCCTTCTCTCAAAAAAAAAAAAAAAAAAAAAAAAATCAAGTAAGGGTTTCTAGGAAAGCTCTGTTTTCTTGATACAGGCACAATCCTTTCTGTTTTTTGCTCTTTTCTACTGCCTGGAATGCAGACTTGATGGATAGAGATCCTGCATTTATTTTGCAGGCAGAAGAACAAGCATAATATCCTAAAGATGGTGTCACAGAAAGGATTTCTAATGACATCATGAACTCACTCTGCCAGTGCTGGATACTCTGCTTCTGGATTTCTCGTTAAATGAGAAAAGAAATTAATCTTATTTTGTTTAAACCACTGTTATTTGGGTTTATTGGTACATACAGTCAAATTCAGTCCTTAACTGATACATTTCTATTCCCAAATGGAGGATGTAGGGAGAAGCAGAAGCAGCAGCAATCTTCAGTTTTACTGCAGAAACATTCCAATTTCAAACTTGAAGTCCACTATTATACAGAGTAGTTTAAATATCAGTACGTTTCAGATAACTTATAGTTTTAAAGGTTTTTTTACGGGTTGACCTAAAAAACCTATGGCAAAGTGCCTTTTGGCTTCCATACTCAAAAATTTTAAAAATAACCCATTCCTAAGATAAAAATAAACATTCTTACAGAGAGTTAACAAAAGTTTAAAAAGCAACTTAAATAAAAGGAGGAATCTATTCTGTTAGATTTTTCTTTCTGGATGATTTGATAACAAGATACTATTAACCAAGATATGTTTACACTTAATTTTTTATTCAAACGTATGTGCTTACACTTCTAAATATTTTCCATTGCTTAATTTAAAACCTAGCATTAACATTTAGAGTATCTCTTTGTCATACACATAAAATATTAAAAAACAATTTTAAAAAAATTTTAAAGAGGAAAACTGGTTAGGTTTGTTTTAAAAGTTAATGGGAGGGGGCAGCTGCAATTGCCCAGTAATGTTTAATGACACAATATGAAACACATGCCACAATGTGGAGCTGAGTCTCCAGGGAGATACATGTTCACAGAAGTGGGACAGAGAGGATGATGTTTCTGACTTATGATTTATTAAAAAAAAAAATACTAGGCTCTTCAATGAGAAAATAAAGCAGGAAATCTCAAGATAGTAACCACTGTCATATGTGATGTGGTTGCTACGGCAAATAGTTTTTTTAAGCACAGAAAGAATAATCACATAAAATTGACATCAATTTCTCCAGCTGCAGCTGAATTCTGATCCCCAGCTTACAAAAACATTTTATTTTAACAATAATTTTAATGTTCAGAATTACCTAGTTCCTCAATTTTGGCCCCAATTCCTTCAACTAGTTGCTTATGGAACTAAAAGCCTATTAGCAATAAAGAATAAAGTAACTATCATTCATTCTCTTTGTGGATAAGAAATTTTAAAGAAAAAGGTTGCTTTTCATCTCCTTCATGCATCCCCAAAACATTAACAAGTAAACCAAATTGTGAGGAATACAATACCATAGAAAATATGTCAGTCCACCCACAATTATTCATTAAGTTTCCTAATTTGCACATCTTCTAAACAAAAGTCCTCATAAAAATGTAAATATATATGAAGTAATATTTAAAAATACTTTAACAAAATAATTTAATTTTTAACTTCTTACCACGATTATGACAAAGATATTCAAGTTTAGAGAATAAAATAACAATCATGACTTCAGCAAAGTATGTGTCAACATCAAAGAGATTTATAAAGATTACCTAATTTGTTCTTCTAAAAATATTTTAAGACGTGGGTGGTTCCACCTCATTAATGACCTTGGAAATGTGTCCTTTAATTTGTTGCCAAGAGTATAGTGAATACATATAAAAACCAGGATGTTAACACAGAAGCTACTGACATCAGTTTTTTTCTGAACTTCACCATACTGTATTTTAAAACCAAGAAGGATAAACATAACATGGAGAAGGTCCACGGACTATTCATAAGAGATTAAAAAGCTTAGAAAATAATACCTGCACAAAGGTTAAAGAGACTGAAATTATTCAGCTAAGAAAAGTCAAGTCTGAGGAAGAACTTAATAAGTATCCAAGTATTTATGAAGGGTTCTTTGCACAGAAAATAGTGACCAGCTGTTTTCAATCTCCAATGAAGGCAGAATAGAAGGAAACAAAAATTGAAGCCCAAGATTTTAGTTAAGTAAAAGGATTTCCTGTGCAAGTAATGAATATTGTAATGGTCACTGTGTGTATCTATGAAAATGCTTTCTTCAAAGGCCTATACAGGAAAGAGATTTTCATTTGTACAGGGAAGACTAATATTTACATCCTTGTGTTTGTTTTGTGCTAATAAAAGAGGGATCCTACAACCAAAATACATACACCAGCAGGTCTGAGCTGGGTTATACTTTGTTAAACATCCCACGGA
This sequence comes from Theropithecus gelada, assembly GCF_003255815.1. Taxonomy (NCBI): domain Eukaryota; kingdom Metazoa; phylum Chordata; class Mammalia; order Primates; family Cercopithecidae; genus Theropithecus; species Theropithecus gelada. Next base: position 100,922,566 of record NC_037676.1, read on the forward strand.
CCAAGAGCACACAGAAGAGTAGACTATACTCAGTGCCCACAGGGAACTCCAAACCACTGCAGCCACACCTTACCTGGCTTCCTTGTACTTTTGGAAAGGAAAATGAATGATTTCTAGTTGCCCAAAATACGATGAGTATTTGCACCCGGCTGGAAGAGGGACCTGTAGTTTATTGTTGTCACCTTTATTGTCATATCCCGGGCAACAGTAACCGCCTAAGTTAAAGAGGAATGCACCAGTGTTTCATAAAAGCATGATAAGTGGGAAAGTAATTCCCCTACACATTCTCCTACCCTTGCCAATTATTTCTTGGCATCTAAAATTCCATCCTTAGTGATTTACTCCTTTGGCTCAAGGCTGTATGATTCTGGGTGAAAATATATTTCACGAACATTAAACATTATTAGGCATTTTATTCCTGTGTATCTGGTCTTTTTCCAAAACAGATTTTGGAGGGAAAAAGGAAGGAAGGAAAGGATATGAGAACTGAGAGAAAGATATTACTAAGCAAAGAATACGGCATGGAAGTAGATGTTCAGAACAAAACAAATTGCCTCACACTTCACAATTTTATCTAGGAACAATGGATGAACCAGGAAGCAGAGTCAGCCTTCCCTTCTTGGTATCTCTCCTAAACTGCCGCTGAATATCTAGTATCTGTCACCAGAGTAACTCCTAAAAAGCTAAAGCAGAACTTCATTTGCTTTCTCCTACTATTTAAGTAAAACTGCATATATGTGCTGTCCAAAATAAACTCTGAAATTCTCAAAATCAATAAATACTATAGGCATATACAGGTAAGACATTTTTTAAATGTATATTTAGTAAATATTATTTAACCCAGTATTTAAGAAATGATAAACATTTATGAAAGGTTAATATAAGTAAATAATATACAACCTAAACATAACCGGTTATTTCTCCACCCATTCTTTTTTTGTTTTTCTGAGACAGAGTCTTGCTCTGTCACCCAGGCTGGAGTGCAGTGGCACGATCTCGGCTCACCGCAGCCTCTGCCTCCTGGGTTCCAGTGATTCTCCTGCCTCAGCCTCCTGGGTAGCTGGGATTACAGGTATATGCCACCATGCCCGGCTAATTTTTGTATTTTTAGTAGAGATGGGGTTTCACCATGTTGGCCAGGCTGGTCTCGAACTCCTGACCTTACCTGCCTTGGCTTCCGAAAGTGCTGGGATTACAGGCGTGAGCCACGGCGCCCGGCCTCTTTACCCATTCTTTTTTTTTTTTTTGAGATGGAGTTTTGCTCTTGTTTCCCAGGCTGGAGTGCAATGGTGCAAATCTCCAGCTCACTGCAACCTCCGCCTCCTAGGTTCAAGCAATTCTCCTTCAGAGCAGCTGCCTCCAGAGCAGCTGCGATTACAGACCACCACATCCAGCTAATTTTGTATTTTTAGTACAGACAGGGTTTCTCCATGTTGGTCAGGGTGGTCTCGAACTCCCAACCTCAGGTGATCCGCCTGCCTCAGCCTCCCAAAGTGCTGGGATTACAGGCATGAGCCACCACGCCTGGCCTCTCCACCCATTCTTAACACAACATGGTCTCCACCTATATCACCATCCAGCTGCCTCTCTGTTCAACATGCTCCCGTGTATCTCCAGCCTTCTTAAATACTCCCGTAAGTTCTAAACACAATATTCCAGGTGAGTTCTGGCTCCTGAGAGCAGAGGGAAGCTGTTTATTTCCTTGTTCTAAAAAGTGGTTATCTGTCCTAGCTGCACCTCAGAAGCTCTTGTAGAGTTTTTAAATTTTAAAAAATATATTTTAAAAGCAGAGATGCCCAAGCCCTGCTCCAGTCTTCAGACCAGCATCTCTGAAGACTGACTGTTATAATACATACTTGTGAGGCTAGTTACTTGGACCCAAGAGCAGGGTTCATCTTGTAAATCAAGCCCACTGGTCCAGCCTGTGGTGATCTTTTAGGATCCTCATTCTATCCTATAACATATTTTTATTGTTCCACTTCATGTTATTTGCAATTCTGATGGACCTTCCACCTTATAGCTTCATCCAAGTTTCTATGAAAAATTTTGAGCTAGCCAGGGCTTGAGACCGAGGTTCTGTATCACAAAATGAGAAATCTTCTGGTAAACAATTTATTATTTAACACTGTAGTCGACTGAAATTTAGCAACCACTGCCATGTGCCTCTGGTGAGCCTTTGTATCATAGAGGCTACAGAGCTGAGCACCACATTTCTCAGAATTCCTTGCAACTAGAGTTCTGGGTAAGTGCACTCTTTCACAACTGGGGGGCGGAAAAAACAAGCAGAAGCTATGTGTCTGCTAGTTTAGTTATTTCCTTCTTGCAAGCCCTGTCATGGAGACCTGATTATTTACAGCAGCATTCTAGCATCTAGTCACCAGTTTCACAGGTACTGAGGAGTGGTTGCAGTAATATTTAGTAGCTTTCTAATCCCTAAATAGCAATGACGGTTGATTTCAATCTGTATTACTGAACTCAACAGTGCCAGTGGCAGCCTCTGGATTGCGATTCCTCATTGTGGCAGTAGTAGTTGTTCCTTATATGCTCACTTTTGTGGTGTTGTGGGAGTCACTCCTGAAGCCTATGCTACACAGTCTTCTCCTCTAGCCTTTCCATTGATTTTCTTAACATCTACATCTCTAATATGGCTTGGCTCTATGTCCCCACCTAATTCTCACACTGAATTTTAATTCCCAATGCTGGAGGGGGGCCTGGTGGGAGATGACTGGATCATGGGGGTGTTTCTTTTTTTTCTTTTTTTTTTTTGAGACGGAGTCTTGCTCTGTCGCCCAGGCTGGACTGCAGTGGCCGGATCGCAGCTCACTACAAGCTCCGCCTCCCGGGTTCACGCCATTCTCCTGCCTCAGCCTCCCGAGTAGCTGGGACTACAGGCGCCCGCCACCTCGCCCGGCTAGTTTTTTGTATTTTTTAGTAGAGACGGGGTTTCACCATGTTAGCCAGGATGGTCTCGATCTCCTGACCTGGTGATCTACCCGTCTCGGCCTCCCAAAGTGCTGGGATTACAGGCTTGAGCCACCGCGCCCGGCTGGGGGTGTTTTCTAATGGTTTAGCACCATCTCCCTAGTGCTGTCTCGTGGTTGAGTTCTCACAAGATCTGGTTGTTTAAAAGGGTATAGCACCACCCCCTTTGCTCTTTCTCCTGTTCAGCCACGTAGGATGTGCCAGCTTCCCCTTCCACCACGATTGTAGGTTTCCTGAGGCCTCCCCAGCCACGCTTCCTGTACAGCCTGCAGAACCAAGAGCAAATTATACCCCTTTTCTTTATATATTACCCAGTCTCACGCAGTTCTTTAAAGCAATATGAGAACACATGAATATAATCTCTGACTTAAATTTCTTTGTGTGTGGAATACCTAGAGTAGTTTCTGTTTCTTCCAGTAAACTCTCACTGATATAAGCACATTTGAGTATAACTGTTGCACTCTCATAACAGGACCACCAGCTAGGTCACACTACATAATGTCTACAAGGATATCATGAAAGACCTTGTTAAATACTTTTCTAATATCCTAAGATACAATATTCAAACTCTGCATTTTCTCTGACCTTGAAGTTTAGCGATGCTGTCAAAAAAGGAAATTATATTATTCTGATATGATTTCTTCTCAGGAATCTATGCTGACTTATAAGGATCCTGATCTTTCCTAAAGGACTCTTAAATGTTCTAGAATCCTGCCCAAGAAGGACATTGAGCTCACTGGCCCCAGAGCAGTGATGTGATTCTAGTGTCAACCCTGTGTCTATATACTGGTTCCATTGCTTACTTGCTATGAAATCTTGGACAACATTCCCAAGTCTGTTTCCTTAGTGCTAAATGGTAGTGAAATGCTATTTTACAGGATCCTTGTGAGGAGTAAATAAGATAATGCATACAAAGTCCTGAGCACAGTGTTCAGCCCGCAGTAGGAGCTCAATTAATAACAGCTGTAACCTGAGAAATTCACCTTTTTCTCCCTTTCCAAAAATAAAATAAAATAAAATGTAAATGTACCCTTTTATACTTCCATGACACTCTACTCATTTTCTCAAAGAGATGTCAAATTTCACAAACAGTGGAAAACAGTTCTCTCATCTCAAGTCATATCAATAGATATTATCAAACATACTCTTGGTCAGGAGATGCCAAGTGCAATGAGTATTTCTCTAGCATTTGCTTATCTTGCCATTCAAACCCCCCCTTTTTTTTTTTTTTTTTTTTTTTGAGACGGAGTCTTGCTCTGTCACCCAGGCTGGAGTGCAGTGGCCGGATCTCTGCTCACTGCAAGCTCCGCCTCCCGGGTTCACGCCATTCTCCTGCCTCAGCCTCCCGAGTAGCTGGGACTACAGGCGCCCGCCACTGCGCCCGGCTAATTTTTTCTATTTTTAGTAGAGACGGGGTTTCACCATGGTCTCGATCTCCTGACCTTGTGATCCGCCCGCCTCGGCCTCCCAAAGTGCTGGGATTACAGGCGTGAGCCACCGCGCCCGGCTCAAACCCCTTTTAATCATGTTGATGCTACTCAGTTCATTTTGGAGATCATCATTGTCTATAGAAGCCCCATTGGCTAGCTTACTGAAAAAAGAGAGATGGAGCAAGGTCTTGGAGGAGGCAGGAAAAGGTGGAGGTAAGAATTTGCCGTGGGAAGAACAGAGCTGCTCGACAGCTCAGCATCTCCAGTCCCAGAAAGATACAATCTTTCTCACTGCATGGGAAGCAGGGCTGGCAACGCCTGGGGCTTCCCAGATGCTCCCTCTTATCAAGTTGTTGAAAGGACAAATTAATAGGATGGATAGATGAATATTATCCTTTATTGATCATCAACTATATTTAAAACACTGCTAGGCACATTTTGAATTTACATAATACACACACCTGCACAAATATACACAACAGAGAGACAATACATATCACTGAAACTCAGACAGAATTAAGTAACACAATTAATAAATGATTTGGCTTCACATATCATGCTCTTTACTATACCACATCATTTGTTCAGAAAACATTTCATGAACTCTTACCAAGTGCTAGGTATTGTATTAGGTATAAAAAATACAGTGAGGAATGAACAAAAGCACATGCTCACAATAAAGCATGACAGTGCTGTAAGAGTGAAAGCTTGGGGTGAGATGGGAGCCTGTTAGAGGGGCACTTATTCCTAACCTGGAGTTGACAGAGGAAGCAACCTCTTAACTTAGCCTGAGTGGATGAATGTGATTTAGCAAAAGAAGGATAAATCCCACAGGAGGATTTGGGCATTGCAAGAGGCCAAAGGTGAAAAAGCTCCGTAAGAGCTGAGAAGCTGGAAGAAGGATGAAGAGGGAATAGAAAGGTAAGTAGTAACCAGAGCATATACTGCTTCTTAACTGGTGTTGAGTTTTAGCCTATAAGCAATTGGTAGTCACTGGGAGGTCATAAGCAGAAGAGAAATGTGCTGAAATCTGTATGGTGGGTAGGGAATGAAGATTGGAGGCAGAGGATCAGCTTAGAAGCCTCACAAGTGAGAAACTATGAGGACTTGCACTAAAGAAATGCAAGCCGAGATCATGAGAAGAGGACAGGGATATTTAGAGGGCAGAACTGATGAGATGTTATTTCCATGAAGGGTGAAGGAAGAAACGGAAATTAAGAATGACTCAATTTTTCAACCTTATTCCAAAGACCACATTTAAAACACCTACACAACTTCTCTAGGTACTCACATTATAACATTTCATTTTTTTTCTATAAAGTAGGGAGCAAGGTCATCTACTGAAACTGAGATGGGAGGTAGCAAGAAGAGATGTAGTGAAGATCTAAACTAGCCACTCTGTAGAATGAGGAATTGCAGAACCGAAAAACACAGGCTTCCAGGAAAGTTCTGAGGGCCCAAATGGGGCAGAAGGTCTTGATCTGGTAGCCCTCATCTGTACAGATGGAAGATTATCTCCAGCAGCACTCAATAGCCAGGGTAAAGATGCACAGAAGATGAACACAGAGACTGGACCATATCAAAGTTTTCCAGGAGAGGCAGAAAAGACAAGATATTAGGGCAGAGGAGTTTAGAATATAAGAGAGTGGCAGAAGCAACGAAATATAGCCTCTAAGCTGGATATAGAAGTGAAGGGAGGGTGTGCTAATAAAAAGAAAGCAGACTAGGAACTAGGGTCAGGGAACTAGAGGGCTCTCATGACAGCATTTCCCAAAATGTGTTTCTCAGATACTTATTACACAGGATGTTAATCACTGACAAGTTCCTCATTAAAAGCTTTTCATGGTCAAGTAAGTGAAGGAAACCTTGGGTAATGTAATTTTTAAACTGTTTCCTTCCCGTACTATTTGCATTTAATAAGTTAATAATATATACTGTAGTTCTGTAATAATTTATCTCTAGGATAAATATGCATTTCCCAAATACTTCTGATTATTGTATATTATTTATCTATATTTATCAGAGAATTTCACTGAATGGGTATCTTAAGGAACACATTTTCAGAAGGTGTGCTCTATGAAATGAGAAGTAGGGATGGTAGAACACTTGAAAAGAAAGTAGCTTACTAAGGCAGGAGGTTTACCTGAAAGTTCTCTTAGCTTCCAGAGCAATGTATCTTTAATTCTACTATAACACACATACACACACATAGACACACACAGACACACACACACACACACACACACAGCTTGACTCTGACTCTACTGTAATTAGTATTCATTCATGAAACCAATATTCCAAGAGCATGTACTATTATGTGGCAGAGGAGATTTATACAGCATTCTTACCAGGACAAACTTCATAACTTATCTGGGGAAAAAACAGAAACACACAAGAAAAATAAAAACCTGGCTGGAAAGTATGGCTCTTCCTCAGATACCCGTAAGATATAGTTTCCCTCCAGGGCAACTAGTGCTACCAATATAGCCACAGCTCTGTAAGATCAGAAAGTTCCTCCATAAAAACAGAGCTAAGATGAGTAGAACTGAGCTGAACAAACGAAAAAGCCTCAGTCTTGTCTTTGCTGAAGCTACTACTCTCCCAGTCATTCATGATGAAATAATCTCTCCTACCCCATCAATCTGATGACACAGATTCTTGACCTGGTCCTAATCTACTCCAGGATAAGAAATCCTACCAGCTGATTTTCTTAAATGACAACCAACCTGCTTAAACCCAGTGTCAACCATTCAGAATTCCAACTGTCACAGACTAGTATGGATAAAGCATAATCTGTAAGGAAGAAGTAGAGATCCACATGTAAATACTGGCTAGTGCCAGACTGTGAAGGATCTTGGTGACACAGCTGAAGCCTGGATATCCCTTGGGGAATGAGGAGGCCTGATGGATATATGAATAGGAAGATCGGGAGCGGGAGGGTAAAAGTAATGCCATCATTGCTAAAAACAGGTTTAGAAAGTTATTCTTGGGACATGCCCATAGGGTCCATGTCCATTTTTAAAAAGGCAGATCAAATTTTAAAATATTTTTTGTCATTTTTCTCCGCTTCCCTTCAAAGGGAAGGTTTTCCTTCCTAGAAGTAAGGAATTTTCCTTCCTAGAGGTAAGGAAAATAGGCCCATAATTTCCAGCTTCATGGTTAAAGGTATAAAAGAGAAAGTGTAAACATAATTTAAACTGACAAGGATGTTAAATCAGGCAACTCACTTGAAACTCCAATGGGAAAAGAGATGAAAATCAAAATCTTCAGTACATATTATAGAGATTTTAGAAAAACAAAAATAATAAACTGCTATCATCTTATTAGGGAACAAAAACGCTAAAGACACATTAGCAAATGTGGTTTTGACTGATGTGACATAAGCTGAGACCTCATACCAACTAATTTAAGAAGTTTTAAAGATTTAGATCATGAGAAAAACAAAACTACAATAATTATGTGGTTTCAGAAAAAGTTAAGTCTTCCCTCAGTAACTTCTTCACATTCTTTACTACTGCCATACTACAATATGACAATCCCTAGGGGTTATACTAACATCACTTGATTAGAATTTTGGAAACACTGAAGTCCTACATTACAGAATGATGTCTAACTTGCAGAAACAAAAAACAAAGAAAGTTGGCTCATGGGATTTAAAACTCGCCGAGGTCCATAAAACAACTGCAGTTACAAAAACCACTATCTGCTCAACTTCAAAATGGGCTTTCAATAAAACCTCTGTGACAAAAAGTCATACCTATATATTCAGTTACAACAAAATTATAAAATATATTGATTTTTGTGGATGTCATACACAAAATGTGTAGACATCTGTGGTGTAATTTTAAAGTATGATGTTGGAAACATCATCATTGCTCTCTCTTCTTTGAAATATAATACACTGCAATCCAAATGAATTCGATTCTATAAAGACTCATTTTTCTTAACTACTATATATATGCTGATGTTCAACTATATGACTGCATGAAAAGTTGTTTATACAGCTTCATGAGGAGCTCAGTAACTCTCTAAAGATACAAAACAGCACTCATGATCTAATTGATCTGTTAAGAATCATAAAATTTGAGTTAAAAAATTATATCAGCTTATGGAAAATTGATATTACATGTGGATGAAAAATGTGTTAACTGTTTTACCACAGTCTTTGTGATCCACTTGTACCCTAACACTGGCTGGTTCTGGAGGCCACAAGACCATCCTCTGCAGTGTAGTGAGGCACGTTACGGATGCAGAAAACTTACTCTAGTCAGATGCCCCGCTGGTAATTTCAGGAAATCCAAGATTTAGGCTGCTTTCTGGGTAAAAGGCTCAGAAGACCCACCAATGGCAGGAGATAGAAAATTCATACTCCACCCCCAGGATTATGGCAACATAGCAATCTATTTACATTTTGTGCTTCATGATCTCTCTATCCAAAGTACATATGCAACCATAATGGGCTACACAGAACTAGGAAATGTGAAAAAGCAGCAGTACTGAGCCACGTGACTTGAAGCTATGGGTCAAACTTCAAAGGGGGAGTAGCAAAAAGAAAAGGGTGAGCAAAAAGGAAATGGAAGTATCTGAGAGAAAATCCTGGTACCCATTTTGCAGTACCAGCAAATTACTTAAATATTTACAGTCTTCTAGGTTCTACAATGCTAGAAGTCATGTAATTCTGCTTTTCTACCATTGAGAGGCAATACTCTTCAGTGGAAAGCAGCCTAGTGCTTGCTTAGACTTTGACACTAACCACACAGGACTAGGGTAGGACCAGGACAGGAAGAAAAAGGTCAGTTGGTGCTAAGAGAAAATTCGTTTTTGCCTATAATTGTGAAATCACAATGACCTACAATGTTAACTGCACTATCTTAAAAAACTATTTTTAAAAAAGAGAAGTGCTAGTCTGTGAAAGCATTCCTATTGTCATCACTCTGTAAGCAACAGAGGTCAGACAGAATGTTTGATCATCCTTTTAGCCACTGCAGCACCCCCCGCACTGTGCCTCACATATGGTAAGCAGCAGTAAATACTCATGGAACTGAATCTTCTGTATGAGCATCCCTGTCTCTTAATCCTTCTTTCTAGTGTTTCTTATTTTCCCACCTTATTTCTTCCCATAGCTTGCACTGCTCTGTCGTTGTGGTTTAACTGATAATTTGGACAACACAAAATAACAGTCTGTTGAATTTATTGGAAGATAATTTTAGGTTCACTTTTTTAATTGGAAAAGTAAATGTTAGGAACATTATCTTTTTCTCTCTAAAATACTTTGCAAATTAAGCAGTGGGTCAGCAACCTTCAACAGAAAAAAGTTCCATATCTCTAAGTTGAAGATGTGTTGCTTTCTGCTATATTAAAATACAATTTTAAAAAGTTGACTTGTGCCATACTCTTTTTTACTGTTATGTAAATCTAAGAAACAAAATTTTCCACAATTGGCTATAAAAAGTAACACAGAACTAGCTTGGTTCCTATAAAAGTATCCTTTCAAATTAGAAAACAAATATTCAATGTAAAAAAGCCACATACTTTTCATAGTTCCATCTTCTTCTTCCTCATCCTCACTGTTTATCACCATGGTCCCCAAGTCGGATTCCAACATGGTGCTATTATGTTCAATCATGGTCTGGGCCCCTTCACTCATCGTGCTTGTGGCCCGCATGGTGCCCACACTCTCCACACTAGTCTTCACCATGGTGTGGGAATCCAGCTCATCTTCATCCTGCAAGCAAAATACTGCAATGAGGGAAGACTTTTCTGTGACAGCTGGATTTCTTAATTCTTAACAAGAGAATGAATATATTATAGTTTTAATGCTTATAAAAATACGATTAGTACTGATTTTAATATAGACATACATACAAATGTTATTTTAAGAGCAAAAATTATTCAAAATAACTTAAAGTTTTAGGTAATTAAAGATCAAGCAACAGAAATTGATGAAGCAGAAGGCTGCTAGTTGCTTTTAAAATAAGGATTAAGATAGGTGAACTATCAACAAATGCATAACAAAGAATATGGTGACGAAAACAACTAAATATATAAAAGAGAGCACCTTTAAGACAGAACACATTTACACTTTGTATTATAACAGGCATAATGATGTCTATAACCTTGTACAAGAGCCATTAGTTTTTTCTTTTAAATTATGGCAAAATATACAAATACATATACATAAAATTCACCATTTTAACAATTTTTAAGTGTACAGTTCTATAGCACTAAGAATGTTCACAGTGTTGTGCAACCACCACCATTATACATTTACAGAACTCTTCATCCCCCCTTTCCCCAGTCCTGGCAACCTCTATTGTACCTACATGAGGTATCTAGAATAGGCAAATTCATGAGTACTACTATTCATACCATAGTACTAATTCATAATTACTATTGTACTCATGAATTTGCCTATTCTAGATACCTCACGTAAGTGGAATCATACAATATACTTCACTGAGCATAATGCATTCAAGATTCAGGCATATTGTGGTATGTTGTGTAATTTCATTCCTTTTTAAGGCTGAATGATACTCCACTGTATGAATACACCACATTTTGTTTCCCTATTTATCTGTTGATGGCCATTTGGATTGTTGACACCTTTGTCTACTGTGAATAGTGCTAATGTGAACACTGACCTACAAGTATCTGTTTGAATCCCTACTTTTGGTTTGGCTGGGTATCTACCTAGAAGTACAATTGCTGGATCACATGGTAACTTCATATTTAATTTTTTGAGTGCCCAAACTGTTTTCCACAGTGGCTATACCATTTTACATTCCCACCAGCAATGCACAGGATTCCAACTTCTCTATGTCCTTGACAACACTTGTTATTTTCCATTTCTAAAAAGTAATAGCCATCCTAATGAACATGAAGTGTTATCACATTGTAGTTTGATTTGCATTTCCCTAATGACTACTGCTGTTGAGCAATCTTTTCGCATGCTTATCAGCCATTTGTATATCTTCTTTGGAGAAATATCCATTTACCCATTTTAAAATGGGTTGTTTGGTTTTTCTGTTGTTATTACAAATTCTGAATATTAATTCCTTACCAGAGATATAATTTGCAAATATTTTCTCCCATTTTGTATGCTTTTTACTTCATTTATAGCATCTATTGATGTAAGTTTTTAGTTTTGATGAAGTCTGATTTATCAGTTTTTTTTCTTTTGTTGCCTATGCTTTTGTTGTCAAATCCCAGCTTTTGAATGTTTCACAGAAGAATTGAGTCAGTAATATAAGTACAAATTAAAAGTGCTCTTTAGAACATTCACCAAAGATATACTGGAATAGGGTCATAAAAATAAACTAACAAATCCTGTCTGAAAGACCAACTGATAATCCCAGTGCTTTGGGAGGTCAGGGCAGAAGGCCAGGAGTTTGAGACCAGCCTAGGCAATACAGCAAGACCCTGTCTCCACAAAAAATTTAAAAATTAGCTGAACATGGTGGTGTGCCTGTAGTCCTAGCTACTTGATGGGCTGAGGCTGGAGGATTGCCTGAGCTCAAGAGTTTAAGGCTGCAGTAAGCGATGATGGCGCCACTGCCCTCCAGCCTGTGTGACAGAGCAAGACCCCATTTCAAAAAGAAAGAAAGGACCAAAGAATCGGCTATTTAGAAAAACTTGATTATGCACTGAAATTCATTTATATTTATTCCATTTTTAGTAGAAACATATAAGTAAAATCTAGTTCTGGCAGAGGTCAAAATGCAAATCTGAGAACATCAATGTTGAGTCTCAGCAATTTGGATTGTATAATATAACAATAGTTGGACACCTGTTTGATACCTTTCCTCTTCCTAAACCTACATGATAAGCTTGGGCATTATGTCTCAAAGTCGTTTGCACTTCTTTCATGATCCTTTCTCTTTTAGAAGACCTCTTCATTCTCAAGCCTTCAACCATCTAATAAGTCGAGGAGTCTCAAATCCTGAAATCTTCCTATGTCTTTACTTATTATTTAAATGCTTAATGACGTCTAAAATTTGACAGTCCCAAATCAGATATTATTTGTCTCTCCAGTCCCTCCTATCTGTCTCCACCCCCAACAACCACCAAAAAGCATGGTAATCTTCACTTGCTACATAAAACTTCAATGTCTTCTTACATTTATTTTCTCTTTCATTCCCTATATATGTATCAGTCAACTAGTTCTTTAAAAAATTCTCTCTTAGCTCCATCTCTTCTTTTTCCATTCCCACTGCTACTGGGTATAATCCTCACTACCTCATAGGTGGTTTACTGCAGCTAATGCTTCCTGACTGAGGACTCTCCCATCTAACTTTCTAGAGTCAGGCAGACATTGGTTCAAATCCTGGCTCAAATCACTTATGAGGCATAGGATCCTTGTTCCCAAAGATTGATGATTAAATAAAAAGGTAAGCAAAATGCCTGCATGCTACCTGGAACAAGGTAGTTTCACACCTTTCTCAAAGTACATGGCATTATACTAACCTTTCTTGAATACTATTTCTATCATTCTACGGAAGAATCTACTATGGCTCCCAGTTCCTGCCTTCATTAAAGCTAAACATTTCTGCCTAGATTTCAGTGTCTTCTATGGCCCAATCCTATTTTCCCATTGTTCATATAACTTCCAATACAGGCAGGCTGGACTTTAACTGAATCTCTCTTTGCCATAACTCCATATGATGCTATGCTCATTAAAGACTTCCTTTGTGTACATGTCTTATTCTCTATCCAGAACGCCCTTCCCCTCTATTTAACTAAATCCTACCTAGTTTCCGATCAAGTATCTACTACTTCCAAGGCTAATTCAGTCTTTGTTAATTATTCTCTTTTCTAAACTTCCATAGAATTTGCAACCTGCATTATACACTTTTGTATTCAATTTATGATCTCATATTGCAAGCAATTGTTTTGCAAAATCTTTTATAAATGTAAGTACCCTATGGACAAGAATGTCTTTGAGTGCCTCTGAATCCACTAAAGTGCTTCATTTGGTATTCAAAACACGGTAAGGATTTGTGAAAGTTGTCAGAATCAAAATGAAGACATTTCTGTTTAAAACAACAAAAAAACAAACAAAAACCAACCCTGACAAATGGAGCAAGGGAAAGCCATAAAGAGATGGTCCTCATGCATAAATGCCTGATAGCAAAAGCTATCACAAAAGACTCTGCCAAAACCACCACTTTGCACAACGGCCATTGCAATCTTACATGAAAAATACTGCGAGGACATCTACCCAGCAACTGCCTATCCAACCACAGACTGGCACACAAGGATAAGGATTTCAAAACAATTAGGCAATTCTCCCCATTTTTCCTTTAAAAACTTTTGTCTTCCTTTACCCCCCGAATACGCACATCGTTTACTATAGCACCTATACTAGCACTGCAATGCCCTATTCTAAAATAAATGTTACTTTCTTTTAGAGAGTCCTTGTTATTTAGGTTGACACGTTCAATACATATTGACTTTTTCATGGAATTATAAAATCAGGGACCTTTACAGTTAGAGAGAAACTAATTCGAACCATCATTTTATATCTGAAAACACTGAGGTCCATAGAAAATAAGAGACTTCCCTAAGGTCACACACCTACTTAAAAGTAGATCTGGGACTAAGAAACAAGTTCTTTTATTTCTTAGCCCATTATTCTACTACATACATGTACCTGAATTATGTTTAAATTTTGATCTACTTGAATGCTTAAGTTTGAGGTGCAAGCTTAGAATCTTAAAAGCTTATATCACCACCTCCTATTCCCAAAGAGTCCCATAAAATTATTCAGTACATTCTAGTCCAAGCCACCATCTTCTCCCACTTGGAGCATGAAAATAGCCTACTGACTGTTCTTATTGTTTCCATTTCTGCCCCTTTTAGTCTCACTCACATAGGCAGATTGAGCCCTCCAGAAGACAAATGACATCATGTTACTCTCCTGCTAACACTCTGCATTTGGCCTCCTATCACACTTAGAATAAGATCCAAAACCTTTATCATGTCCAAATGTGATCTGGCCTATCCCATCTAGTAATATCTGCCAATCCCATCTCCTATCACATTCCTTCTTGTTCACCAAGCTCTAACCAGGCTGACCTCCTTTGCTGTTTCTTGAGCATTCTAAGCATGTTCTTCCTTTTAAGTCTTTAAATTGGCTGATCTATCAGACTGGAATGCTCATCCATAAACCAGATTGATAATTTATTTAACTCAGGTCTCTATTTAGCTGTGACCTCCTTAGTGAAGCTTTTTCTGACCACCAATCTAAACTAAAGCCTCCATCATTTTCCATTCTTCTGTATTCTTCATAGTCTATACCTGGCTTTCACGACCACTAGAATGTAAGTCTGAAGAAGGTAAGAGACTGTTTTAACTTCTGAATCCTCATTATTAAAACACCTAGCATACAGTAGGTACTTGATAAATATTTATTTAATGAATAAATCAATTTATATTTTCACTTATTAATCATCCAACAAGCATTTATTGTACATCAACTACAGACAAGACATTGGAGATACAAAGATGAATAAGATAGTTTCATTCCATTTCAGTTTTTAGGGAGTTTGTGATCTAGGGGAAATCTACTACCATGTGAACAATAAGTTACAGGACAATCTATTAAATGCTATAAGAAAAGTGTTGACAGTAAAATGGGAATACCAAGAGTAGAGCCTCTAACTCTGCCTTTAGAAAGTGAAGAAGTCCCCACAGAGGAGGCTGAACTTGAGTTAGCTCTTAAAAGATGAGTAGACTATATATTTAACACAGATAGATACATTTGGGTGGAGTGTTTTACAACTTTTTACATTAGAACTACACTCAGACACATTCTTTCTCAGCTCAGACACCCCAAGATTGAATTATGTGTCATGCCTCTGTATTCCCATAGTACTCTGTGCTTATGCTGATTTTACAGTACTGTAATTGTCTTGTCTAAATCCCCCATTAGACTCTCAAATCTATAAGGGCAGTAACCAGATCTTGTTTACAGTTGTATTCCTGATGTCTGGTAAAAAGCATTGTTCTCATTATGTAATTTGTTGAATGAATGTTAAACCCCTCATTATGAGGTAATGCCAAAACACAGAACGAAGGACAATGTTATGAGGTTATAGTAACATAACGTTATTATTATAAAACGTAGAATGGCTATTGAAGATATTATACTTTGGAACAGGAAATAATGCTAATAACTAGAATTATTCAGTTGGTCATTCATTTAATAATGAAAAAATACTTATCATTGAGTTGGAAGCACTATGCTAAGGTCTTTTTAATTCTCTTTTGGCTGGGCATGGTGGCTCATGCCTTTAATCTTAACACTTTGGGAGGCCAAGGTGGGTGGATCACCTGATGTCAGGATTTCAAGACCAGCCTGGCCAACATAGTGAAACCCCATCTCTACTAAAAATACAAAAAATTAGCTGGGCATTGTGGCACGTGCCTGTAATCCCAGCTACTTGGGAGGCTGAGGCAGGAGAATCACTTGAACCCGGGAGGCAGTAGTTGCAGTGAACCAAGATCGCGCCACGGCACTCCAGCCTGGGAGACAGCGTGAGACTCCGTCTCAAAAGGAAAAAAAAAATTATCTTATTAACCCTGAGAGGTGCTATTATTCCTCTTAGGCAAAGGAACCTGAGGCTCAAATAGGTTTCATAATTTGTCCAAGGTCATACAACAAGTAAGTGGAGAAGCAAGAATTCTAGCAAGGTCTAATTCTAAAGCCTAAGACCTACCTTCTAATTATGTAAGGCTTTTAAACTATCTACAGCATTTCTCAAGCCCCATTTAACTTACACTACAGGTTTGCAAGAGCATGTTTCATTTTCCGAAGTAAAGAGATGAAGATGATTTTACATCAGTTCCTTTTTCAAATCTGCTGGTTGAATATCTTATTTTATCACAGTTGCAACCAGTTTATTCCCAAAACACTAAGTCTATTTTTACATGTGTGAGTCATTTGTCTCTTATCCTTGTGAGATTCAAAGCTGTGACCATTAAACTTAACAAGAAACATAACATCTGATTGGTATAAAATAGTCTTTAGCCTCCCTATATTCTACATTACAGTTGAATCTACAAAGGGACAATAAGGCCTGAACCTCTGGATTCACACAATTGGCTTAGATAAAATTGTAAAAACACTGAATTAAGTTTGGAAGGGATTGATCTTACTGCATATTATTTTTACTTACGTAGTCAATTTGCTAAAGAATGCTAATCTAATTTACAAATTGACAGTAAAAAATAGCAATAAAAATAGCATGAACACTCAATTCACTAATGAGAGGGTGACACACAAATAGAAATTAATAAAGTACAGATGGAATAACTAGTTAAACGAAATTAGAAAACTCACTTATAATTTGGTGATGGTGTTGATAACTCTTAAGCCACAGCTTTTACTTTTTAAAATTCTTAACTTATTCTTGATATTTTAGATTAGTATTATAATTTCATTTGATACTTTTTATATTTTTATAATGAAACATTTATGTTTTTTCAAAATTATATTTCACTTACATATACTCTGTTATTCCTCACAAAAGAAAAGCAGAAGGAAAAACATGTTGATACTTTATAGAAAAAGGTCTGCAGAACAGATGCTTCCCTACTGTAGAAAGCAGCCAATTCCAGTAAGGAATACAACAGCATTTTCAATCAGTGGCCATCATGTGCCAGGAATGCAAAACAGAGTACTGATGATAATCCAGTTTATGAATCATAAAATCCACATGGAATACAAATATTTGAAAACATTATTAGGAAATCCTACTCCACTGCTAAGACAGGCTTATGCTAAAACAGTCTGAGAAATAATCAGAGATTTTGCATTATCTACTAGTAGATATGTGTAATAACTACTACCTTAAAGCATTTTCTAAATACTCAGTAATTGACTGAATTAAAGATAAAAAGTATTTGTCATTTGTGAGACTAATTTGTCATTAGTGTCCCAAAGACAAATACTTTAGAATATAAAATTGTTTCTATATTCTAAAAATGTTTAGAATATAAAAGTAGAATTTTTCTCAGTTAGGATACCTATTTAATGAGATAGCTAGACTACTCCTTAAACAGGTGTCCTAAATGGAAAATATTCTAATTTTATTTTTCTTCTTAAAATGACATTAAACACTTCTTTATTGTACATGCAATCACGTAACAGTATAGTATCAGTATAAGAGCAGTGATCTTAATGACTTTCATTCAGTTGGACAATTCTAATGAATATGCATTCTGCTATAGCATGAAAAAAATATTCGTCGGGAAAAAAATGTGTAAAATATATACTTGAAACAATTATACAAAAAGTTGCATTATAGTAGTCTAAATATTTTTAAAACCTCTTAAAGGTGCTAATTAAACAGCCAACAATAAATGTAACAAACATACTACAAATACATAGCTGAGTTTTCAAGACAGTTAGGGCTCAAAACAGAGCTATGGTAATAAGCCAAATCTAACTTGAGGGCTTCCTCAGAGGCATGCGATGATGGGGGTGGGGGATTATTGGTTAAATAAGGTTTCTATTTTAACAGATAAAGGGAAAAGGGAAGTCTTTGGTTTCTTTCCAAAGTAGAAATGAAACCTTCACTTAAAATTGGGAATTTTGAAAGACTACATCCTCAGGAAAAAGGTAGACAAGAAACAATTTACCCAGTGGCAAAGGAGATGACAAGTCTCACCTGAGCTAGGTAAGGCAGGGGACAGGGATTGGGAAAACTCCCTTTAGAATTTATAACCATGGTTTAGGCCTTCAATTTTACATCACTCACATGCTCTGGGGGAACCTCATACTGAGAAGTTAACCAAATATAGCCCCAGTAAGGTAGCACCTGAGGTGCCTGATAGAAACAAATACAAATCCATGTTACGGGGATGCATACTGAACCCTCAACTCACATCGTTCTCAGAGATAAAATCTAGCCAAACATGAACTCACTATCCCAAAGATAAACACATGAGTAAACAAGTCACTGAGAATGGGTAGAAAGAACAAACAACAGAATTAAGATGCCCTTGTTCCTTGGAATTAATTTAGTCCCCTTAGAAAGCTGGATCTTGGTGTAAAATTAGGGAAGAATAGACAGTGGCATTCTAAACTGCAAAAAAAATCGAACACAAAAGTAGAAATATTCCAGCTAGAATGGAAAGCAATGAGTAAGTTTGACGGAATTAGGGGATGTCCTACAGCTTATGGATGCTTTGAACAATGGAAGCCCAGCATAAGTTGCTTGGCAAAGGAGTGATAGGAACCATGGGAACTAAAAGATGATTTGGAGAAGGAGAGACCAGAGAAAGACTAGAATCAGAAAGTTATTACTAGAATCCAGATTTGAGGATAATTAATTAGAGCCTGTACTAAAAAGAGTCATATAGTAAAAAATGACAAGTTGAATCTGAAAGAAATCGCTAAAGAGTAATTAACATTTTCTAGAAAGTTTCTAGGCAGTCAAATATAATGGATCAACAATAACTCCAATATTCAGAACCTAAAGAGATCAAACTGAATCTAAAGAGAAAGTTGAGAGATTTTAATTTGAATAAAATAGATAACGCCAGTTATTTGTACTCAAAACGTGACTTACTATACTTTGTCACTTGACTACATGATCCGGGAAATGAAATCTATTATTCATTTTCCCATCAAGTAAGAAATCAATAAGGCATGTCCAATGCAACTGCAAGAAGATGAGCACAAAACTGGGGAAACTAGGGTAAGAATCTTTCACTTCTTTCCCCATGCATAACTGAATTCGGGGGCTGTTGACTACTTGATGCTAACATGTTAACCTAGGTTGGTAAATAGATTTTAATCAGCGAGTTAGAAAAGGCAAAAATCAAAGGGTACTATTGTACATTTGCTTGTATGTCTTGAATCATGTAAGATTCCCACTAAACTAAAAACACTTTCCTATACAAGGTGAAACTACTGATGTGACCCAACAGAGCATTACCTTTAAATTGTACTTCCAACTCTGGTAAAGGATAGCAGTTACCCCATTGTCCTTGTTATCAATACACAAAGGTTGTATCTGTTTATTGTTTCTGTGTTCCAAGTGAAATTGCCCACAGTAGGTCAACTGGTAACTCTGATCCAATTGAGCTAAAAATTACCGAGAAAACATCAAAAATAATCTCTTTCAAATAGCTGCCCTGAAGTGCCACTTCAATGTCTGACAGGCTGAAAAAAGTAACAAATTGGTATTCACCCATTAAAAACTAAGATTTACAGTATCTGAAAATCTGTAAAAAGAATTAATTGTCTTCTCATTGCTGTAAGTAGGTGGTCTTTCTCTTTCACTACAAAATCAGCTTAATAGCTTATACAGCTGCTGTCTTTGACATACCTGTCTTTAGCAAACAGAAACTTCAGGGATCCTAACTTTTTGCACGTTCACAGGCAGGTTTTAAAGTTACATCAAAGCCTTCAGGATCTCCAAACGTCATAAAAGACTTATTCATCAGTATAACAAGGCTAAATGGTGAAAAGGCATATGGGCAGGACTTCAGAGGCTCCATGATGCAAGACTGTACAAGTTTTTGGCATTATAGGAGAAGTTTCCAAACAAAAGATTACCTTACATCTCCTGTGCACAACACTAATATACAATAGAGTGAATTAAAAGTAAAAGCAACCTTAACTGTGACATTTCTTTTTTCTTTCACAGCCAAAACATGTCAAAGGATTGACAAAATATAAAGAAACTTATAAAATCAAATATTTTAAAATAAAAATAACACCTTTAAAAACTGTTGTGTTCTTACAAGCAGTTTATAAAACATCCACAAGAGGGAACCAAAGACAAAAGACTAAAATTCCACTATTTGGAGATTTACACAAATAGGTTTATAAAACAGGTTATTACATTTACTAACTTAACATCAATATATTTCAGAAATAGGCTAATGGTTCCTTGATAAATTTTTAAAAAGTGATATATTTAAAAATACTATAACCACTGTCATGTTGATACCTTTATATAAGCAATGTTTATGTTCCTCAAGGACAACAAATATCTTTCACATTCAGTCATCTCCACTTGCATATAATAGCAGGAACTCAATGAACAGGTGGTAATTCCACAAAATTGATAGAAGTATACAAAAGGAAATAATCAATAGTCACATTAATTTATCAAAAATTCATTCTAAATTGCTTTTATATGAAAAGATTTATGATTGTATATATCTTATGTTCCTAAAACAAATACAACTAAGGGCTAAAGGGTCTTTAAAAATACTTTTTTCTTTTCTTCATTCTTTCTTTCTCTCATTCCTTTTCTCTTCCATTATGATAGTATTTTAAGAGTAAGCAGCCGGGCGCGGTGGCTCACGCTTGTAATCCCAGCACTTTGGGAGGCCGAGGCAGGTGGATCACCTGAGGTCGGGAGTTCAAGACCAGCCTGACCAACATGGAGAAAACCCGTCTCTACTAAAAATACAAAATTAGCCGGGGTGGTGGCAAATGCCTGTAATCCCAGCTACTCGGGAGGCTGAGGCAGGAGAATCGCTTGAACCCGGGAGGCGGAGGTTGCGGTGAGCCGAGATTGCGCCATTGCACTCCAGCCTAGGCAAAAAGAGCGAAACTCTGTCTCAAAAAAAAAAAAAAGGAGCAGAAATTTTGTTATAGTTCTTTTTGGTTTGTTGGTAGTAAACAAATTTTAATACATAAATTGTATTTTTATTGTTTAAATGTTAACAACAGAAATATCACCTACATAAACTTAGATATAATTTTATAAAATAATTTTAGAAAATTAATTTCCAAAACATACAATTCAAAAGACTACTTGAAACATGCTAAAGCAACAATATTGATTTTAAAATACAGTTTACATCATTGAACTTCCTGATAAAAATGAAATTCTGAGGCAGAAAAATGTCAGGGCAACAAAAAACAACCTCCCCCACAACCCAATATTTTTCACACATTTGACTTAGGCATTGCTAAAGAAATACTTCATGTGCTACTATACACCTTATTAATTATTAAATGCAAATACATTCTGTGTTGATGATTTTGTGGCTGGCACTATCCTTAATGATGAGTAAAAGTCAGGCAGAACCTGTTTAAAACAGTTTTTTACATGTGTTTCTTGATTTGATAAATATTTACCAATTAAATATTTATGTAATAAATGCTTTTAGTGTGACAGGCAAGTGTGCTAAGGTATAATCTTTTCCTTGAGAAATGTATAGTTTAATGGGGAGTTAGAAAATAGACAACTACAGTGAGATAAATACTCTCAGAGCTAAACGCAGTATACCGTGGTGAACACAGAGGAGCACTTGCCTAACTGAAGCCTGGAGGAGCCCCATGAAAGGCTTCCTCTTTCCAGAGGAAGCAATGGCTAGGATGTCAAGACAAACGCAGCAACCTACACTTTGCTTTAAATACTTTTTGAGCAATCCAATCTATGCTCATGGTTTAACTACCAACTTCAGAAAGTACTGATTTCCTAATTTGCCTGAGTTCTTTCTCCCTTGGCATTCAGACCTGTATATCCAACTGCCTGCTATACAAAATGACTTAAATGACCTATGGACACCTCAAATTAAGTAAGTGCTAAAGTGATCTCATCTTACACAGAAATACGCCTTGGAGAGAATACCGCTGGAGAATACTTCAGCCACAGTGTAAGAGGCACAGTGTAAGTGCAAAGTGAAAAAACAAAGGCTCTGACTATGCTATCAAGAAGTGTAGTTGTAAATAATTTGTTGTTTTTTCCCTTATTTTTTAAATGGTCAAAGGATAACCGTATTTTTGAATGAGGAGAAAGGGCCCAGAAGAAAGGGATCATGTAGCTGACTAAAGAAACAAGCAGAGAAGGGGCCTTTTGAGGGAAGTGAAAAAACCAAGAGCAATAAAACAATTACTGTTCTTCATGCGTACCTCCATCACAGAACTTGTTACATTGCATTATAATCAGTTATCAGTTTATTTGTCTCACTCATTAGATTGCAATCTTCTTGCAGGCAATTACCATGTCTTATTTTTCTTCCATACCCATATTTATAAATGGGAAAAATACATAACCTCTGAACCAGGGAGACAAGGAAACATAGTGAGGATACAGAAACATATTAAAGTTAAAAGAAAACTGACATCTAGTTAGTGCCATAAGAAAAAAGTTATAAATACTGGAAAGAAAGAAACTATATTTGCAGATGACATCATTGTCTGTGTGGAAAATTTCACAGAATCTACAAAAAAACTCCTAGAACTAATAAAAATTAGTGTGTATGGCAAGGTCACAGGATACAAGGGCAATACACAAAAGTCAATTGCTTTCTTACACACCAGCAATAAACAACTGAAATTTGAAACTGAAAAAAATTTCAATAGAAAAAAAACCCACTTAGGTCTAACATATTAAAACATGTACAGGATCTGTATACACTGATGCAAAAAATAAAAGATGATCTAAATAAATTGAGAAACATCCCATGTTCATGAATTTGAAGACTCAATACTGTTAAAATGTCATTTCTTCCTTAACTTGATGTATAGATTTCATTCAATCCCAATAAGAATTCCTGGAAGCTAATTTAGAAACATTGACAAAATGATCTTTTCTATGGAAATGCAAAAGGCCTAGAACAGCCAAGGCAATACTGAATCAGAAAAACAAAATTTGGCCAGGAGTAGTGGCTCACACCTGTAACCCTAGCACTTTAGGAGGCCGAAGTGGGTGGATTGCTTGAGCCCAGGAGTTTGAGACTGGCCTGGGCAACACAGTGAGACACTGTCTCTACAAAAAATACAAAAATTAGCCAAATGTGGCAGTGTGCACCTACAGTACCAGCTACTCGGGAAGCTGATGTGGGAAAATCACTTGAGCTCAGGAGGTCAAAGCTGCAGTGAGCGTGATTGCTGCCACTGCACTCCAACCTGGTTAACAAAACAAGATGCCATGTCGAAAAGGAAAGGAAAGGAAAAAGAAAATCAGAAGATTCCGTGTCCAATCTTAAAACTCCTATAACACTATGATAATCAAAACAGCATAGTACTGGCAAAAGAATACACACATATAGCAATGATATATCAATGAAGCAGAATAAAGAGCTCAGAAACAGACCAACACAAATATAGTCAACAGATTTTTGAAAAGGACACAAAAGCAACTCATTGGAGAAAGAACAGTTTTTTAATTAAATGGTGCTAGAACAAGCTGGATATCCATACGAAAAAAAAAAAAAGAAAAAAAAAAGGACCCAGACATAGACCTTACAGCTTTCTCAAAAATTAACTCAAAATGCTTCAAAGACCCATATAACAATGCAAAACCATAAAACCTATAGAAGAAAACTCAGGAGAAAATCTATGTGACTTTGAGTTTGGTAGTGAATTTATAGACACCAAATTCATGAACCATGAAAAAAAGCTGATATTTTCATAGTAAAACTAAAAACTTCAGCTGGGCATGGTGGCTCATGCCTGGTAATCCCAGCACCGAAGGAGGCTGAGGCAGGAGGATTGCTAGAGACCAGGAGCTTGAGGCTACAGTGAGCTATGATCATCCACTGCACTCAGCTTGGGCTACAGAGTAAGATCCTGTCTCTAAAAAAACAAAAGGCAAAAACTAAAAACTAGAAATTTCTGCTCTGTGAAAGACACTGTTAAAGAATGAAAAGACAAACTAAAAATGGGAGAAAACATTTGTTAAATACATACTTTATAAAGGACTCATATCCAAAATACACAAAGAACTCTTAAAAATTGACAATAAGAAAACATACAACACAATTTAAAAATGGGGAAAAGTATTGAACATTCACTTTGCCAAAGATATATAAATGGCAAATAAGCATATAAAAAGATGCCCAGCATCTTCATCACTAAGGAATTGCAAATTAAAACAAGATACCACTAAACACCTTTTAGAATGGTTAAAATGCAAAAGCAAACAAACAAAAACCCTGACCATACAAACCGCTGGTGCACAGCAACAGAAACTCTCATTCCTTGGTTACTAGGAATATAAAATGATGCAACTTTGGAAAAGTTTGACAGTTTCTTACTAAGCTGAACATATCATAAGATCCAGCAACTATGATCCTAGATACTTACTCAATGTACCTGAAAACTTATATCCACATAAAAGCCAGCATATGAATGTATACAGCAGCTTTATTTACTAATAACTGCCCCAAACTAGTAAGCAACCATTGAAGATGGCCTTCAATAAGTTAATGGATAAATGAACTGTGGTGTATCTATGCAATGTAATACTATTCAGTGATAAAATGGGGTTTTAAGCCACATACACAAAAAAACATGGATGACTGTTACAAAAAACATACTGTTAAGTGAAAAAAGCCAGTCTGAAAAGGCTGCATAATATATGATTCCAATTATATGATATCCTGGAAAAGCCGAAACTGTAAATGGTAAACAGATCAGTGGTTGAAAGGGCGGTGGGGGAGAGTTGATTATGTGAAGCACAATGGATTTTTTTAAGGGTGATGAAACTGTTCTGTTTGACACTACAGTGTATCATATGTATCATTTTGATGCCTAATACCATGCATTTGTCAAAACTTTACATCATAAAGAGTGAACCTACTGAGGCAGGAGGATCCCTTGAGACCAGGAGTTCTAGATCAGCCTGAGCACACAGTAAGACCTCTGTCTCTACAAAAAATTTAAAAAATTAGCCAGGCCTGGTGGTGCCTGCCTGTAGTCCCAGCTACTTGGGAGGCTGAGGCAGGAGGATCACTTCAGCCCAGGAGTTCAAGACAGTGAGCTATGTTTGTGCCACTGAACTTTAGCTTGGGTGAAAGAGAGAGACCCAGTCTCAAAAGCAACAACGACAACAACAACAAAAAGAGTGAACCTAAAGTATGCAAAATTTAAAACAATAATTTAGGAGGTCAGGGGATCCCAGGGTGAAATGTAGAATTGTGGCAAAAAAAAAAAGTAACTGTATTAAAAATGTATTGAAACAACTTCACTGAAGGGGGTGAGAAGAAAAGGTATTAACCTAAGTAACTTTGGAGTAAGTGAACTGTGAATTCTGTTAGACTAAAGACAAAAGGAATGATACATAAGCACTGCAACTGATAATGTTGTTTTCCATGTTTTCCACATGGGTTAAGAATTCTGAAACCACTAGACATGTATACTGGAGTTGAAAAACTTAGTAAATGAATGATGGGAGCCAGGTTTCTCACCACTGGAGTTGTAGGTTATAAACAAGCAAGAGGACCCACCTAGAATAATAATGGATTAGAGTCAGACACATCAGTATAAATTAATGTTTAGTTTAATACAGATACAGATGTATACACATACATATACACACACACACACACACACACACACACACACGTGCCTACATATGTAGTTATAAATGTGTATATACACAGGTTAGTATACACACATATCTCCTTGCCTCGTAAGCTGAGAGGGCACAGAAGCAACAACATCCCACAGTAAAAAAAAGTCCCCCTGGAATTCAATCTTTATTTCCTACAGTTTTCCAGTAAAAAGGAAGTAGGCTCCTTATTCTAGGACTGGAACAGGAAATATACAATATGAGCCTAGAATATCTTATAGTGTCAGAGAGTAAGAAAGTGCTAAAAACAAAACAAAACCCCACAATGATGGGGATATGTCATAGGGACAAAGGAGTAAAATCAAAAGGTTCCCAATGGCCAAAGCTGGAACAATTTGAGCAAAATAAATAAATAAACATAGTAGTATTGGACTATAATCCAAAATATAAACTAATAACCGTGAGTCAATATTGATGCAAATGATTGAATAAATGGGGAGAACAGACAAATATCCTGTATAGAAAAAATTCTAAATACTCAGTCCTCAAGAAAGTTGAGCATAACCCCCCACTTCTTAAATATGAGCTGTGTACTGTGACTTCCTTCCAAAGAGTACAGTATGAAAAGGAAGAAAGAATATTTTACTGTAAAGAAATGTGACATGCTACCTCAGTCAGGTGATCCTGGTTAACATCAACAGTGGTAAGTCATGTTGACAGAATAATTTACTCTTGATGTGATGAGACTTAATTTATCTCTGGGTCTTCTCAAAAACCAGTAAGCTTAGTCTCATCATTAGAAAAAAAATCCCAATTGAAGGATATTCTACAAAATATCTAACCATTATTACCCAAAACTCTCAAAGTCATCAATAACAAGGACATTCTGAGAAGCTGCGACATCATGAACCCTTTCTGTGCATGGCTTATATCATTTAACATCCTCCAGGGAAATACATGTTTGCCACAAATGACAAAATTGCATTCGTTTTTATGGTATATACACCATGTGAAATTAGCCAAGCGCAGAAAGACTAAAGAAGCTGATCTCATGGCAGTAGAGAGTAGAAATGGTGTTTTCCAGAGGTAGGGGAGGCTTGTGGAGGCTGGGGGTGGTAGGGAGAGATGGGTCAATAAATACAAAATTACAGTTAGGAGGAATAATTTCTGGTGTTCTACTGCATAGTACAGTGACTATGGTCAGCAGTATTGTATATTTCAAAATGGTAGAAGATTTTGAATGTTCTTACCACAAATAAATGATAAATGCATGAGGTGATGGAAATGCTAAATATTCTGATTTGATTTTTACACATTATATACATGTATCAAAACATCACACTTTACCCTGTAAATATGTATAATTGTTATGTATCAATTTTTGTTTTTTAAAAAAAGAGAAGCCTAAGGAGACATGATGACTAAATGTAATACTGCATCTTGATGGGTCCTAAAACACAAAAAGAACATTAGGTAAAAACTAAGTAAATCTGAAAAGAATAGGCACTTTAGTTTCAAATCTGTATTAATATTGGTTCATTATTTAGACAAATGTATCATACGAATATAAGATGTTAATAACAGGGGAAACTGAATGTGGGAGGCATATGGAAACTCTCTATTTTTGTATTTCTTCTATAAATCTAAAACTATTTAAAAATAAAAAGTTAACTTTAAAAATTGAGAAAATCCTTTGCTTCTTAATTTGAGCAAATATTTATTATCTGTTTCACCACAAGGCCCAACACTACAACTCATAAGTCAAAGGTTCTCACCCAGGCCACACATTGGAATCTGCTAGGAAGGTTTTTTAAAAATCCTGATGCCTAGGCCCTAGCCTATAACAATTAAGTGAGAAATTTCCCAGAATAAAAATCAAGCATTGCTTTTTGTTTGTTTTTGCCAAAAGCCACCACAACCACCACGAGAAAGCTCAAATGATCTAGCAATTTATTAAATATTTTACATATTATATTGAGTATCACAAATCCCAAAGAATCACATTTCTATTACAGGTAATAAAGCATATAAACTTTAAGAGATTAATATCTACAATTTTTATACTGACAAGAACTCTGTATTCTATTACTTCACCAAAAAATTTTTTGCAGTCTCTTTTCAGAGTATTTTTTAAATGTTTTACAAATTTCAATATGTATATGCTTTTAAAAAATGCACTTAAGTGCATTCTATTTTCAAAATAGCATCTTTTATTCAATAATATATTTTAAACTTTCATATGGAAGAGACAATTCCCATAAGTTTGCTCTACATCATACACAACACTACTGTAGAATGCTCCTTGGTAACAACAAAATGTTGCATTTTGAAGCTTTATTGCATAGAAAGAGCAATTTTGTCAACATATATTCTTTAAAGGTAGACTTGCCATAAGCAATTCAAGAGTTAACAGCAAATATGAACAAACAGATATATTATTTAATCAACTCATACTAAAGATTTGGGAATATCTTCCACTAATATCCAGAAAACAAAATTCTTACTATGTAATACAGTTGACCCATCTCAACACCTAATTTACATCACATGCTTAGAAATGCCAAAAGAAGATCTTTGTCATAGTTAGCAATGCTTAAACTAACACAACAACTTTGATATTGGATTAACCTTCTACAGAAATCGGTTTGAGATTTGTTTAATTTTAGAAATCTGTACAATTACCTCAGCACCTATCAAAACATGTCAATTTGTCAAGATACATTCTCATCAGACAAGCTTTTCCTATTATAGGTATAAAAAATCAAATTCATAAGGCACTATTTCCAATCATGCTCCATACTTTTCTTGAATAAAAAATATTTTAAAAGGTTTGTTTATAATAGCTACCCAGGGCACAGGTGTACGCATTAAAATTTTAAAAACCAACATATCTTGTAATGGTTATCATATACCATTTCCTTTTTAAAAGCTACACTATAAATTGATGAAAATGGCAATTTAATTTTAGGCCCCTAATATTTCCCCAACTACAATAAGCCAAACTAGAAAAAAGTAAATTAAATTTGGAAATTTTTTGTTTATATTGTTATAACCCATAAATTCTCTGAAAATTATGTTAAGAATACAGGATCCACACACAATAGACCCAAGTATCAATACTTGATGTGAAATATAAATCTCTCCCTTAATGTAGCAGTGAATTTCAGTTCTGAAATTTTGAAATCAGAGAAAAAATTTTATTTACATTATCTAAAAAGTTAGCTTTATGAAATTTGTCAGTGGTCCAATGCTAAACTTGCTCTGTGTTATATTTGCTCCGTCACTGCTTAAGGATCAATCCAGAGTCTGGATTGGAAACAGCTACAGTAAAAGCTGCCAGAGAATACAGGTCCTCTGGGCTGAAAATAAATCAGAAGCAAAAGTTGGCAATACAGATCTCTCACCATGCTGAAAAAACCTTTCAGCCATGAAATAATCAAAAAGGAGAAAACAGAATGGAGAAAAATTTCACTGAAAACAACTGGGACACCAAAATATCCATCTAAAACTTTCTGTCATATCCTAAAAGAAATTCAACTCCCCAGTACCACAACTAAGTAGGTAATGGCCAAATGAATCCCTCAAACTAAAGCTAAAGAAAAAAAAAAAAGAACCAGAAAGTTTCATGGGCCAAAGGTAACCAAGCTAAGTTGTGAACACAAATAACAAGAGGTTGCAAAGCAACAACCTTGACTTAACAGATACAGATGTTAGGTCAAGCACAGTATCAATTAGATAAGGAGTGGCCAAAGATTGTACTTTTGTTCCACCACGTCGACAAAATTATTGCAAAAGACCCAGTGGTTAAGAAAAAGAAAAGTATCATTTATGTCTATTCTTTTCGTTGTGTTGTTGAGACAGGGTCTAGCTCTGCAGTGGTGCAATCTCGACTCAATGCAACCTCTGCCTCCTGGGCTCAAGCAATCCTTCCACCTCACCCTCCTGAGTAGCTGGGACTACAGGTGAGCACCACCATGCCTGGCTAATTTTTGTATTTTTTGTAGAGATGGGGTTTCACCATGTTGCTTAGGCTGGTCTTGAACTCCTGAGCTTAAGCTATCCACCTGCCTTGGCCTCTGAAAGCGCTAGGACTACAGGCATGAGCCATTGTGCCTGGACCATTTACTTCTATTCTAATCAACTATAAATTTGGGTATGAGTTGCTTTAATTGTCGTGATTCCTTGTAATGCTACCTTACAGAAGTTTTCCCTTCCCTGCTTGTCACTTTGTTTGACAACTTCTCTAAAACAAATCAGAATTGAACAAACTATGATTTTTTTCTTTGAATTGTTCTAATTTATGGGCACTCAAGGAGTCTGAAATATATTAAGGGTTTTACAGATTTATAAAGAGATCATATTACAAACTCAATATCAAAAATTACAATTTTAGGCCAGGCATGGTGGCTCACACCTGTAATCCCAGCACTTTGGGAGGCCAAGACGGGCAGATCACTTGAGGTCAGGAGTTCAAGACCTGTCTGGCCAACATG
The DNA here is from genome assembly GCF_003255815.1 of Theropithecus gelada. Taxonomy (NCBI): domain Eukaryota; kingdom Metazoa; phylum Chordata; class Mammalia; order Primates; family Cercopithecidae; genus Theropithecus; species Theropithecus gelada. Next base: position 100,952,737 of record NC_037676.1, read on the forward strand.
GTGAAATCTCATCTCTACTAAGAGTACAAAAACTACGCAGGCATGGTGGCAGGCACCTATAATCCCAGCTAGTCAGGAGACTGAGGCAAGAGAATTGCTTGAACCCAGGAGGTGGAGGCTGCAGTGAGCTGAGACTGCACCACTGCACTCCAGCCTGAGCAACAGAGTGAGACTGTCATTCATAGATAGATAGATAGATAGATAGATAGATAGATAGATAGATAGATAGATAGATTTTAAAAATAAAATAAAAATTACAATTTTAGAACACTCCAAGAAATTATGAACGGCAGGAGCTCCCATCAAAATGGAGATTAGAACACGGGTTTACGCCTTCCCTCGCAAAACCCTCTCAAAACTACAACAAAGTCACAGAAAAGAATAAACCCAAAAAGACAAACAGCACAGGGGAATAGACAACAGCATATAGGAGATGTCAAAAATGTGGAAGCTAGAAAAAATGTTTGGAAGTTAGAAAACAGATAAATAGGTAAGTAGCTAACTCAGCAGACCAAAAATAAAACTTAAGCTTGCAAAGAGAAAAGTCACAAGCAGCATGTGAATTCAGAGTAGTGAACCCTACCATCTTTTACAGCAAGATTTGCTGGTCGACTAGTTCCACTCTTATACACAGAGCTGCCAGAGGTAATTTTAGTGCTTCTCTCAAATATAATCCCAATACATTTGAAGAAAGCCCATAAAATGAAATGTCAGAGATCAAAACAAACACAAAAGAAACACAGACAAGGCAGGGAACAAAAGAAAACTCAAAATAATAATAAGGAAATAATAACGTAGAAGAGAAAGCTATCTTAGACATTAAATATCTAATATGAAAAAATAGCAAGTGTGGAAGATAAACTTCAGGCAATCTGAGAAGAACAAAAAAAGAGGGAAAAGGAAACAGAAAAGATAATTGAAAGACTAACCTAAGAGGTTCAACAACCAAATAAAAGGAGATCCAGAGAGAGAAAAGAGGAGAGACAGTGAAAATTATCCAGAAATAGCAAACATGAAATCACACAGAACTGAAGGGTGTTTCCAGATTTAAAAAGTCAAAAGACATTCCATACGATGAATGGGGAAAAGATGTACACCAAGGCACATTATTAGGAAAGTTTTAAATAACAGGGACAATGTAAGGATCCAAAAAACTCCCACATTCAAACATTCAAAGAATCAGGTATCAGAATGGCATCTATCTTCTCATCAGCACTATTGCTGAGCAAGGAAAAAGAGCAAGGTTTTCAAAATTATAAAAGAAAGTTATTTTCAATCCAAAATTTTACACTCAATCAATCAATCAATTAAGGGTAAATGTACAATAAAGACATGGTCAGATATGTAAGGACTGAAAACAACTGCTGTCAGGAAGCTACTGGGAGATATGATACATAAAAACAAGGATGTGAAACAAGAAAGACAGAAGACAACATCTAGGAATAAAGAGATTACAGAAGAAAAAAAGAGGACATTCCACACGTTGATGTTGAAAGGAAGTCTTAGGATGACAGCTGCTCAACACTCCTAAAGAGCAATTAGTTCAGATTAGTAGAGGACAGAAGACTAGAGAAGGCATGAATCAATAAAAAAAAAAAAGTACGGTATTAATAAATTGTGTTTGAACATACACAGAGGAGTTCAGAGCTCCAGCAGAGAGTCTGGGAATATAGCATTGGGGAACAAACTTAGTGATTAGAAAACTATAAAAACCACAACAGTAACAAAAACCGAGACAATTATTGGTTCAGAAAGTCACAAAAAGAAATAACATGTAATCATAATATGAGATAAGTGAACAGTATTTACACAGTTATAACTATATAAGAATTTGTTTTAATTGTGATTACACAGGAAAAATTAGAAATAACAAGTAATCAATTCTTTTACAAGGTTTCAATTTGTCATCAATAATTTCATCTGAACTATTTCTTATTAAATAAAATTTACTTTTTACCATGTAAAGGAATAAGTAAATGTTCTTTACTGGTTTTCCTCAAAAAAAAAAAATATATATATATATGTGTGTGTGTGTGTATGTATATTTGTACATACTTTCAAATATATGTATACAAATATACATATATACACATATATTTGAGGAAAACCAGTAAAGAACAAATATATATTATATATTAATAAAAATAAAAAATATAAAAATATATATTGTAAAAATATAAATATATAATATATAAATATATATATATGTTTTTTCTTTTTAGAGATACAGAGAGAGAAAGGCTGGAGTCCAGTGGCATGATCATGGCTTACTGCAGCCTCAACTGCCCAGGCTCAAACCATCCTCCCACCTCAGGCTCCCAAATAGCTGGGACTACAGGCATGCATCACCAAGCCTGGCTAATTTTGTGGGTTTAAAAAAAAATTTTTTTTTGTAGAGACAGGGTTTCACCATGTTGCCCAGGCTGGTCTTCAACTCCCGGGCTCAAGCAATCAGCCTGTCTTGGTCTCCCAAACTGCTGGGATTACAGGCGCGACCCACTGTGCCTGGCCCAAATATATTTATTTTTAATTTTAAAACTAGGTTTATAAAAATATCTACCAACTCTTCCAAACATATTTGCCAGCTAAAATTTGTTTTAAAATGTTTTTTTAAAAATTGAATCTGTATCGGTTCATACCAGATCAGTAATGTTATTTTGGTGGCCACAAGGTAGGGCAAAACCAGTAGGGGCAACCACCAAAAAAACCCTGAAAACTAAACAAACAGAACAATAACAACAACAACAAAAAAACCTGGCCAAAATGTTACAACAGCAGTAGTGATGGTGTAAGTAGTGGCATTAATAAAAACAAAAGCTAAACTTTATTGAGCATACTATGTGCAAAACATTATTCTAAGTGCATATATATATATATATATATATAAATAAAATTATACCCTCATAACAACTCTATTTGCAGATGGTAAAACTGAATTAGAGAGGTTAAGTAACCTGCCCAAAGACATAAAGTTATTTGGGAACAGAACTAGAATTCACATTCAGATAGTCTGATCTATTTTTAGATAATGCAACCTCCCTTTTATCAACTAAGTACATTACAGGCTTCTGGACTGACCTGGGCTAATTCTGTTGCTGTTCTGTTCTTTACCTAATTCAAAAGGTTCTCAAAAGGTAGATTTTTGGCCAGAAACAGCTCAGGCCTGTAATCCCAGCACTTTGGGAGGCTGAGGCAGGTGGATCACTTGATGTCAGGAGTTCAAGACCAGCCTGGCCAACATGGCAAAACCTTGTCTCTACTAAAAATACAAAAATTAGTTGGGCATGGTGGCACGCGCCTGTAACCCTAGCTACCTGGGAGGCTGAGGCAGAAAAATTGCTTGAACCCAGGAGGCAGAGGTTGCAGTGAGCTGAGATCACACCACTGCACTCCAGCCTGCGCAACAGAGTGAGACTCCATCTCAAAAAAAAAAAAAAAAAAAAAAAAGAAGGCGGCAGACTTTTGAAGCTCCCTATTGAATAGGGGTAAGGAGAAAGAAGGGAAGGGGAGGGGGAGTTTCTGTCTAAGAAATGCTCACCTGAAACTGTATCACCACCTGAGGGGAATGGGTTATTCAAAGCACCCTGGCATTTCTCCCCATACCCATGCTGAGAATCAACTGCTTTAGTGAAGCACGTTTAAAGGGAATATGCCATTATTCAGACATTAAGGACCACAACCAACCTGAACAGCTCTGAGTTCAGACCATAAGAGGCCACCAGAAAGTCCTCATTTCTTTTCCAAGGATAGAAGCTCTAAGACATAGTCTAAGACCAATTAGACTTCTTTTCTTTGAGTCATTAATAAGTTAATATGAAGTCAAATAACACCTTTCTTTAGATAAAAGTAAAGGACCTGATACATGCATAAAAGTGAAAAGATTTCATTCAAGCTTAACATCAAAAAGTATCCCATTTTTTGCTCAACATTTCACTTAAAATTCTTCTACACCCATTTAACTCCTTGTATTTTACTTAACACTGTAATCCCTAAGAAATGTCTGAGCTCCAGTGACAAAGCAATTCTTCTAAACTCCTTATCAATCTTTTAAAGTACTTTAAAAATAGCATGTCAATGCTGCATTCTGTGCCTTATCTTATAAATTCAATTAACATCATTCTGCTTTGAAAATCATCATCCAATGTACCACATGTAGAACATTTGCTTTGCTGTTTTACTTAAAAACAAGTACTCTTTTACTGTATAAATATTTAAAAACTTATTCAAGTACCTGTATAATATTTCAATAAGCCATACCAGCAAACTTACAAATTAGTATGTTAAAAATCATCAACTAAATTCAAGAAATACATAAGAATGAATAGTGCTTGTTGTGTAAATACCAAATTACCAAATTGCATGCTTACACTTTGAGTACTAAGGATAAACTAGTATTAACTGAACAAATCCTGTATGCCTGCTTTTTATATACACAACTTAGATTAAACTTTGTGTTCATTTAGTCAAAAATTAATGTAAATTTTATAAAAAATATTTTATTTTTATGAAAAAAGAGTATCACTTCAATGAAATAAATTGGCCTCCTGAACATCAAGAGATGTGTAGTCTATGATAAATTAGCTGTTTTATTTAAAACTGTATATGTAATCCAATTTAAGCCAATTCACAAAAGAATCCCAAAGGAATAAATGATATAAACTATGTAAGATTCTGAGCCTTCAATGTGGATAAACTTTCCTGAGAAATTATATCTACTAATTTTAAAAGTTGCTAAAACTAAATGGCAATGCAGGATATACATTAACTGTAGAAAGACTTCAGATTCATTCTGCCTATCTCATTCTTTTAAGTGCTTGTGAGAATGTATGTGTGTACGTATGTATGTTTTCCATGCAGGGCAACATCTAATAAAATGACCTCAAAATGGAAGGTACTGCCTGAAAAAATAATCTGAAGCAAAGCATGTGAATATTGCTCAATGTGTGACTCTCCAAACTTTTTACTTTTTTCTTATAATTTCAGTAAAAAGACCATAAGAGTTTTACCCAGAAACACTAAGCTTTGCCCCAGAGAATAAATGTTTATTCAGGGAAAAAAAAATCATAAAAACCTGACATAATTTTTAAGTGCTCACAATATTTTCAGTCCTCCCTCAAAAAGCAAAAACTAATTCCCCTCACCTTGAATATGGATAGGACTTAGTAACATATACCTAAAACGACTTGGTGTTGTTGGATTTGAAACTAAGCAGTGGGCAGAAGCTAGAAGCACTTTGAAGACAGTTTTAGTAAGAGCCTGAAGAGTCATGAAAAAACTATTAGAAGCCTGATAGCTTTTAAGAAAGTTTCAGGAAGGTAAGGGAAATATTAGAAAGCTGGAGAAAAGGAGATTCTTACGTGGTGGCAGAAAATTTAGAAACATTGTTGTATTAGTCCATTCTCACACTGCAATGAAGGAATACCTGAGTAATTTATAAAGAAAAGAGGTTTAATTGATTCATAATTCCACATGGCTGGGGAGGCCTCAGGAAACTTAAAATCACAGCAGAAAGCACCTCTTCACAGGGCAGCAGGAGAGAGAACTGCTGAGCAAAGCAGGGAAAGCCCCTTATAAAACCATCAGATCTCCTGAGAACTCATTCATTATCACAAGAATCGGGTGGTTATTCCCTGATTCAATTACCTCCCACCAGGTCCCTCCCACGACATATGAGGAATATGGGAACTACAGTTCAAGAGGAGATGTGGGTAGCAACACAGCCAAACCATATCATTCTGCCCCTGCCCCCTCCCAAATCTCATGTCCTCACATTTCAAAACACAATCATGCCTTTGCAACAGTCCCCCAAAGTCTTAGCTCATTCCAGCATTAACTCAAAAGTACAAGTCCAAAGTCTCATCTGAGACAAAGCAAGTCCTTTATAGCAGCACCCCACTACCATACCAATTTACTGTATTAGTCCATTCTCACGCTGCTATAAATACCTGAGACTGGGTAATTTATAAAGAAAGGAGGCTTACTTGACTCACAGTTCCACATGGCTGAGGAGGCTTCAGGAAACTTACAATCATGGCAGAAGTCAGCTCTTCAAAGGGCAGCAGGAGAGAGAAGTGCCTTATAAAACCATCAGACCTCATGAGAATTCACTCATTATCATGAGAACAGCATGTGAGTAACTGCCCCCATGATTCATTTACCTCCCACCAGGTACCTACCACGACACATGGGGATTATGGGAACTATAATTAAAGGTGAAATTTGGGTGGAGCCACAGCCAAACCATATCAACTGTTGACTATAGGAACCAGAAAAGTAACAGGAAAAGCAAAAAATGTACCTAATGAACTGGGTGGTCTAGCAAAGCATTTAAGATGTTGCCTGATTTCTTCCTGCTGCTATAATCAAACACAAAAGGAGAGAGATAAGCTTAAGAAACGACAATTAAACAAAAGAGGGACCAAAGACTTGTTGATTTTGTACATCTCCAGCCTCTACACACAGCAAACCATGCTACAGTTATGAGACAGCTTCCAAGCAAACCTCAAATCCAGGCAATATTAAGGAAATCATGGTAAAAATATCAAGCTGAAAAGGTGACTGTAAAATCCTTTAAGATTTCTGAGAGATCCATGCAGTTCCTCAAATAACAGGGCTTCTAAGAAGCTTAAAGGCATTGTCCCTGCACAATCTCAAAAGGCCAAAATTAGGGAAACAATTATCTCAACAAAATTTATGAGTGTAGATTATTCTAACGGAGTAAGTTCCTATAAATCTCATTTATAGGAGACCCACAAAGTGTTTTTGGCAGAAACACTACCAGCATTGACTGCAGAGCACAGAGATGCATGAAATGGAAAGAGGGCTTTGGACTCCAAAATTTCTAACCACAGGAAGCAGGCTCACAAAACTATCTAGCTCAACATACAGGCTACCTTCCAGGAAAAAGGAAGAACTCAGTGGGCAGAGCAAAAAACAGAGAACATAGAAAGGAGTCATGAAAAACTATGCTGAGGTAGGAATAGAACTTAGTTTTAATGAAGAAACTTCTAACATTTGCTTGGCTGGATTCCAAAACCGCTATGGAAGTTTTCTATGCACTCATGTGCACTTCCTGTCTTCCGTTTTTTTAAACAGAACTACCTACAGTGATATAATTTTATGCCTGATCCACCATTGTATGTCGGCTATTCAGGGCGGTAGGGGTGGGTTAAGAAACTTCTCTCTTTTGTTTATAGGTCTTCAGATTGAGAGGAACTGGACCTAAGGAACATTATCTCTATCTCAATGTAATTTAGAAGATGACATTCTAGATTTTGAGCCGATATTGTAAAGAAATAATACTTAGGGTAGATGGGATAGTGCGTGTATTTTGCATGGGCAGGGAATGTAAATAATGTGCGGCCAGAGGATAGTCTGAGCTAGTTTTAAAACATAACCATAAATTCTTTGGCAATTCTCCCCTCGAAAGGTGGAGCCTCATTCCTACTGCCTTGATTGCAGGCCAGACCTAGTGACTTCTTTTTTTTTCAATTGAGGTGAACTTCATATACAAAAAATTAACCATTTTAAAGTATATAAATAAGTGGCACTTAGTACATTCACAATGTGCAACCATCTCCTCTATCTAGTATCGCAACACTTTCATCACCTCAAAAGAAAACACTCTACCCATTAAGGAGTCGCTCTCCATCCTTCCCTCCTTCCCACCCCCTGCCCACCACAATTGGGTCCTGTCCTGGTCTCTGGTAACCACCAATTTGCCTATAATTCAATTGTAAGTTGTAAGAGTTCTCTATGCAGTTTGCCTTTTTTTTTTTTTTTTTTAAACAGATAGGGTCTCATTATGTTGCCCAGCTAGTCTTGAATTCCTGGGCTTGGGCGATCGACCCATCTCAGCCTCCCAAAGTGCTGGTATTACAGGCATGAGCCACCGCACCCAGCTTCTATACATTTTGGATACTAGACCCTTATCAGAAGCATAATTTGTAAATATTTTCTCTCATCCTACAGGCTGTCTTTTCACTTCTTGATAATTTATTCTTTTATGCACAAAAATGTTTAATTTTGATGAAGTTCAGTTTATCTTTTTTCTTTTGTTACTTCTGCTTTAGGATCATTTTCTAAGAATTCACTGACAAATCCAAAGTCATGAAGACTAACCCTATGTTTTCTTCTAAGAGTTTTAAAGTTTTAGCTCTTACATTTAGGTTGCTGATCCAGCCAATCAGATCTTATACTAAAAGCCTACTGTATTTGATAAGACACAGGGGTCTAACTTCATTCTTTTACATGTGGCTATCCAGCTGTCCCAGTACCATTTGTTGAAGAGATTGTTCTTTTCCCATTAAATAGTCTTAGCAACTCTGTTAAAAATCAGTTGGCCATAGATTTATGGATTTATTTCCAGACTTTCTATTCCTTTGGTCTACATACCTATCCTTAAGCTAGTACTACACTGATTTGATCGCTGCAACTTAATATTAAGTTTTGAAAACAGGAAGTGTGAGTCTTCTAACGTGGTTCTTCTTTTTTGATATGTTTTGGCTATTTGGGGCCCCTTTTTATTCCATATGAATTTGAGCACTGACTTTTCCTCTTCTGCAAAAAATAACCTGGAATTTGGAAATGGATCTTTAAATAATCTGAATTGCTTTGAGAAGTACTGCCATCTTCACAATATGATGTCTTCTAATCTCTGAACACAAGATATCTTTCTATTGATTTAGGTCTTTTATTTTAGCAATGTTTTGTACTTTTCACTGTACAAGTTTTTCACCTCCTTGGTTAAATTTATTCCTTAGGTATTTCATTCTTTTGGATGCTATTATAAATGGCATTGTTTACTTAAATTCCTTTCTACATTTTTCATTGCTGGTGCCTAGAAATACAACCGAGTTTTGTGGTTGATGCTGTACCCTGAAACTTTGCCAAATTTGTTTACTAGCTCTAGCAGATTTAGATGGTTGACAGATACCAACCAGGAAGCTGCTCTAGCTCATGGGGAGCTGAACAAAGGTATCTGCACCAGTCCCTCAGGGAACCACCAGACAGGTCAAAATGAAAACTACAGTTTTTTTTTTTTCAGAACAAGGTTCTTATTGTCCTCCTCCTGGCACCAGTGAGCTATACCAGGAATATGGGTTGCTGGCCCCATAGCTGCTGCTGAGCTAGAAAATAAAGGATACTAGGTATATAAGCAAAAATGTCATAATGTTTTCTTACCAAAATCTGGCAGTCTTCCGGATGCTGTAAGTTTTCTATCAGATTACAGAGTTATGCAAAAGTTGATTTGTCAGTTTTTGCCAGCTTAACAGTTGCTTCTGTGGAGATAATCGATTCTTGGAGCTCCCTGCTCCACCACTCACTTGCTTTTAAAAACTAGAATGGGCCGGGTGCAGGGGCTCATGCCTGTAATCCCAGCACTTTGGAAGGCTGAGGTGGGTGGATCACCCAAAGTCAGGAGTTCAAGACCAGCCTGACCAATATGACGAAACCCGGTCTCTACTAAAAATACAAAAATTAGCCAGGTGTAGTGGCATGAATCTACAGTCCCAGCTACTCAGGAAGCTGAGGCAGGAGAACTGCTTGAACCTGGGAGGTAGAGGTTGCAGTGAGCCAAGCTCATGCCACTGCAATCCAGCCTGTGCAACAGAGCAAGACTCCGTCTCAAAAAAATAAATAAAAATAAAATAAAATAAAATAAAAAGAATGTGGCAGAAGTGACAGTATTTAGCTCCTGAGACTACAACATAAAAGACAGTGAGAAGTCCTCTTTGTTCTCTCTCTTGGACCACTCACTCTGAGAGCCCCAGAATGAGCCATCCTGGAAGTGAATCCTCTAGCCCTTGTCAAGCCTTCAGATGACTGCAGCTCTGACGAACACTTAGACTGCAATCTCATAAGAAACCCTGAGAATGAATCACCTAACTAAGACCCTCTTGAAACAGCAATCTACAAATACCATGATAATAAATGTGCGTTGTTTTAAGGTGCTATGTTTTGGGGGTACAAGACTCAAAAGAAAAGAACCTAGCCACTCTAAGAGTTCTAAGGAAAAAGAGTGTTTCAAGCACAGAGTATAGCACATGCAAAGGCCCTGAGTAAGGAAAGATCTTAAGCATGTTAAAAAAAAAATAATAAAAATCTGAAAGACTAGTGTGACTTAAGCTCAGCGAAGGAAAGAAAAATGGTGAAGAAAGAGATCACCAAGGGGGCAGAAAGAAACCAAAATGACTGTAACAAAGCATTAAAAAGTAGTAAAAACTGATAATATATGATAAAGTGCCTTTGAACCCACAAGAAACAACTACAAAAATTTAACATTTAAAAACATTAACTGGAGAGAAATCTGAAACTAAATGTATCTATCATCACACAGGAATCCAGTTAGGAAACAGGAAACCCCGAGAGCAAGAACCAAGGGTCTTTACATCTCCCATATCACCTACTTACCTTTGTAGAATTAATGCACAATGACAAACCAGAAAAAAATACTTTTGAAGACACTATTTAAAATTCTAAGTAGTGAATTCATTGGTGAAAGATTTTAAGTCTAGAATACAGGCTTCAAGTATCTCCTCACTAGGTATTCCATGACGATGGCCAAATAAATAACTCATGTAACTGCATATCTAAAGAACATGATTATAAATCAGCTCTATGAAGATGCACATTTCTCCTTGTCCTGGGCTACCATGTGATAAAAGGTTTAATAATTGGTAAAAAGAGTAAAAGAATTTCAAAAGAATTCCCAACTGGATAACCAGTCTCTGAAATTAAAACTGAATTTAATTTAGCAAAATAATTCTATTTGTATACAGAAACTGTGAGATTTTTTTAAATGAACTTTTATGGGAGAACATACCGTTATAAAGTACATTTTCAATCAGTAAAAAATAAAATAATACACGTGTTTTCAGATCTTATGACTATTTGAATACCAAGGGTTATTCTCCTCTATATCTTTATCCAGAAAAAAAACATATAACTTGAAACACAGAGGCAAAAAATAATTAGCAAGGGATAGAAGCATCAGACACTACAAGCCAGGTGCAGTTGGCTCACACCTGTAATCCCAGCACTTTGGGAAGTCCAGGTGGGTAGATTACTTGAGGTCAGGAGATTGAGACCAGCCTGGCCAAAAGGGTGAAACCCCATCTCTATTAAAAATACAAAAATTAGCCAGGCATGGTAGTGTGCGCCTGTAGTCCCAGATAGAAGAATCGCTTGAACCTGGGAGGTGGAGGTTGCAGTGAGTCAAGATTGCGCCACTGTACTCCAGCCCAGGTAACACAGTGAGACACTGTTTCAAAAGAAAAGTATTAGACACTACAAAATGTGGTAAATAAATACAATTATTTTATTTTATTATTTAAATGTAGTAACATCAGCATAAAGTAAAAGGAACTAATGGCTAGTTTTATATGCCAGGCCCTTTTATGTCCTACCTGCAACTCCTATTCTGCTACGGTACGCTTTATCTACAACATAGCTGGCAACCAGTTAAAAGAAAATTCCAGAAGATATGACACAAAATTGTCCAAATTCAAGACAATATTTATTTAACAAACCCAGAGTTAGTATCAACTAGATACTAGGTACTGTGCAAGTTCATCCTATCAACATTACATTCCAGTAATCACTAATTCTTAAGACATCAGAAAAAGATAGCAAATGTATAATGCAAACCAAATATATTTTGAGATTCAATGAAAAAACATATCTTACTTGTATAATAAAACAGTAAGTGCTTTTATTTAAAGAAACAGAATTATAGAAAAATAACTCAGCAGAAAAAAATCAACTTTTTGAAGATAATTACAAACCGAATTTTCTTCTTCCTCTTCCAATTCTCGTTGCTGTTCCTCATGTCTTTTAGCTTTGATCTCCATAGCTTCTGTGATCAGGTCTCTTAATATTGATACAGGTTTTGCATTCTTGATAAAAGGATGCTAAAAAAGTAAAATTCAATGGTATAAATTCAAAAGATTTTTCTGAATTATAGCTAACAAATGTTAAAACAACATGTAAATGTTAACCAGGATCACAGGCTTCAACAATTGTTTTTTCATCTAGAATTAAATGTATAGGTTAAGAAAACAGAATATGGCCACTGCCTAGAAATAAAGAATTTGCTTTGGGGCTTGTTTTCAAAAAGGAAAAAAAAAAAAACTTAAAGCACACATACAAAAATGCAACCCTGTTAATAAAACTACATTATCCTTAAAGATCTAATTGTCCAAATGAAGTGTACACTAGGAATAAAAAAGATTAAGTTAAAAATATGATTACAGATTATATTACACATAAAAATAAAATTTTTTGGTACTGAGTTACAGAATTTAGTTAATCTTAATAAGTTGACAGCCAAAATCAGGGGCCAAAAGGAAAGCAACTATTTTGTTACTTCTTTAACATATTTTCTGTTTTACTGTATCTTAAGTAATTTAACCTCTTCCAAAGACAAAAATATTTTTTCAGAAAATGAATGTTGCCTAATTTCTTTACCATATATAAAATAACTTGTCACTTTTTAAAAAATATCACCCCGATCTAGCTAAAATAGCTAAGCTCTCTGCAATTCTGACAAAGAGAAGGAAAACTATCATAATAGACCTAGGTTTTAAATTTCTTTTTATTGAGAAGGAGGGACACGAGAGAAAGTAGAGTGAAAGGTTATAATTTGGGATAGAAAACCTAAATTTGGGGCAGCAATCAGTTTCAGTAATTTTCATAGTTATATGTCAGTAGATAGCATCGGGTAAAAGTGACCTGAGTGAGTGAGTGAGTGAGTGAGCGAGTGAGTTATTTGTTTGTTTGAGACAGGGGCTTGCTCTGTTGCCCAGGTGCGAGCACAATGGTGCAATCATGGCTCACTATAGTCTTGATCTCCCGGGCTTAAGTGATCCTCCCCCCTCAGTCTCCCTAAGTGCTAGGAATACAGGCATGAGCCACTGCACCCAGCCCTGAGTTATTTTAATAAACATCAATAGAACACAAAAATATATTCAAAGACAAAAAAAATTGTGCTGAAGAAGAAACAGATATTTGAAAGAGGCTTTAAACTGACTGGCAAACATATCATTTGGGACAACCATAAGAAAGAACTTTTTCAGAGTACAGAAATACTAAAATCAATTGTAAAGAACCAATAAATTATTTTAGAACACTTATAGATTAATCTTACCAGATAAATTAAGTCCTATTAACATATCTGTGGTAGAGACTCCTGGTCATACACCAAAACAGAGTTGTGGTTGGACCTACAATTGCCCAACTGGACCCTACATTTCTCAGCTTAACCCATTCAGGTAGTTTTATGTGACTAAGTGAATGTGGGGGGAAATACTGTGTTCCACTTCCTGGCCTGGGCTATGGAGGGCTCTTTGTTACCAACGGATAAGGGTGAGAGGTCAGGTTCTCCCAGAGTCCTATACTGGTACTGTGGGGAGTAGTCTCATTTTAGCTGATTGGTGGTGAAAGTCCTGACCCTTCACCAGACTGCCTCTGACCCACTCCAACAGGGAGGTTGTTGGGTTCTTGTTACTGCCTGGTAGGAGTATAAGTCCAGGCTCCCATATGGTCTTCACTGGCACTCCTCACTTAGGGAGGCGATACTTTCTGCACTGCCTTGTGGAGACTAAAGCCTTAGCTTGACACTCAGTCTTCTCTGACACCACCTCAGAAGGACTGGACAGCCTCAAAAGGGTGGAAGTCTAGGTTCTCCATTTAGCCTTTGCTGGTGGGGTAGGCCATAGTTCTCTTGGTGGTGTTTGGCTAGAGTAGAACGGTTATTGTCTGAAAGTTTTCTGTCTTACTAGGCTGTCCATTTCTCCGTCCTTCTGCTTGAGAGAGCAGGTTTTTAGTTTGTGTCCAATGTTGTTTCTGGGTTGTTGGCTTCTCCGCTACCCAGCGTGGGATAAATGAGGTAAAAAGAAACTCCAGGGAACTCACTCACAGTTATGTCTTTCCTTGGGTCCCACCATTTCTAGCAAGTCTATTGCCTTCTTTCCACCTTTCAGTCTTTTTATGCTTGTTTTATATACTTATAATGTCCAAGGTTTCAGGTGTACTTTAATAAGTACAGAGAAAAATATGGTTACTCAATCTGTCTAGCAGCAGAAATCCCTTCTTCAACTCACTTTAAGCACTTGTTTTATCTGAAGTGTTTTTATATAAATCATTAATTTTGAACTCCATCAGTTTAGAAATTGATAATTCAGAACATGAACAAAATTTAAGAGGAAGTATTTCAGATTTTAAAAGAAGAAACTTTTCAAGCAGTCTTAATTTTTAAAATACATCATCAAGAATGTGACAGGTTGATCTGCAGTAATTTCTGTCTTCTCATTACTTTAGGTGGTTTAAGAATCCTCACCCTCTTTAATTTTTATTTTAGATACATTTAGAAATAGGAAATCTTTATTGCCTTTTAGAATCTGGTACATTCATCTTTTTCTTGTTGAAATACTTTACAGAACCCTTCATATAATCAGCCCCTTGCCTGACGTACATATTACATATATATTTTTTAGTTTCCATTTTTTGCCATTCATGCATTTTTCTAAGTTATATATATTCAAATCATCCATTTTTATTTTGTTTTATTGCAATAGAATGAATATATAAATATTCTCCTATATTAATCCCTAGTTCTTTCCTATTTCCATTTTTTGTTTTTCTTTTTTTTAACATTTAAGACCTTAATCCATCTGGAAATTACTTTGGTGTGTTGTGGTGAAGATCTAAGTTAATCCTCCCAACACCCCCCAAAGGCAGGCAGTTATCTCAGCACCATTTTTACTTTAAGTTGTTTCTCCCTCACTGATTAGAAATGTTATCTTCGGCCGGACGCGGTGGCTCAAGCCTGTAATCCCAGCACTTTGGGAGGCCGAGACGGGCGGATCACGAGGTCAGGAGATCAAGACCATCCTGGCTAACACGGTGAAACCCCGTCTCTACTAAAAAATACAAAAAAAAACTAGCTGGGCGAGGTGGCGGGCGCCTGTAGTCCCAGCTACTCAGGAGGCTGAGGCAGGAGAATGGCGTGAACCCGGGAGGTGGAGCTTGCAGTGAGCCGAGATTGCGCCACTGCACTCAGCCTGGGCGACAAGGCGAGACTCCGTCTCAAAAAAAAAAAAAAAAAAAAAAAAAGGCTATCTTCACGATATGCTAGTTTCCTTTGTATATTATATACCATTTCTGGGCATTTAATTCTGTTTCATTATTCTATCTCATACTGGCATCATATACTTTTCTAAGCATTTAACAAAAAGATGTAATTTGTTTATTAAACATAAAATTTGATTTTTCTATTAAATCAATCACTATATAATTCAGATAATGTTTATCTTTATTTTTTGCCTAATTGTTTCTCAGTGACTGAAAACGGAATATCAAAATATCCCAATTTATTTATTTAGATCAACCTCTTATGTCTTTAATTTGTAACATACAATGCTGTATTAATATACGAAGTTTATAACTGTATCATCCTTTATATTATGTTTTTTATCAATATTAAGTGACTCCTTCCTCATTTACTGATTTCTGCTGTCAATTTTGCTTTTTTTAATCATGTTATTCATAGTATCTTTTTATGTGTTTTATTAAAATTTCATTGCCTGTTTTTAACTTTTAACCCAAATTCTTTTAAGTATGCCTCACATAGAAACATGAGTTGGATTTTATATAAGTTTGTAAGTTTAGCTCATGTAGAAAGCATGGAGTTGCATTTATCTTATGAACTAAGTGAACCATTTAGTACTTAACTAAATATTATTTAATAAAAAAATTAACCATTATATTAGCATATAATTATATGCTAATGCCATTTTTATCATAATTGTTTTACATTATGTAAAACATAAATGTTTTATCATAATATTCTATCATAAATGTTTTACATTTGCCATCTTCTTTTTTCTGCATTCTTTTTTACGTTGCTTTGCAGTTTTAATTTTACTTCCTGCTAATCTTAAAATGCCTTTAAAAATATACACATAGTCCCTTTACAAAGGTTCAATTTAGGATTTTTCAACTTTACAATGCTGCAAAAGTGATATGCATTCAGTAGAAACCATATTTGGAATTTTGATATCTGATATTTTCCCAGGCTAGTAATATATGGTACAATACTCTCTTCTGATGCTGAGCGTGGAGCTATTAATAAGTCCCAGCTCCCAGTGAGCTATGCGATAATGAGGGTAATTAATCAATATTCTATAGTGTACTGTGTTGTCAGCATTTTTTGGATAATGTGTTTTGTGTTTTCACATTCAATTGTGTCTACAAAACACTCAACTACACTAATTTATGTGTTCTGGGCACGTTTTTGGTAGGCTAGGCTAAGCTAGGATAGGTGTATTTTAACACGTTTTTGACTTAAAATATTTTAAACCTTCACTGGGGTTGATCAGGACCTAACTCCATTGTAAGTTAAGGAGCACCTGTACTTAAAAAATTGGCAATTTGTCTGATAAAACTTCTCTTCTGACTCAAGAATACTCAAATAATATGGCCTTGCTCTTCAAGTACCCTTTTAACTTTATTAGCCACTTCCTCTTTGTTGATCAAAACCATGTCTGCAGCAGTTATACAGGAAAAGCACAAGTACAAATGAAATTGGACATACTGAGATTTTGAGATTAAGAACGTTAAGCTCTATAGACTAACTGTAGCATGACACTAGAGTGAATTCACAATGAACTGCATAAAAGCAGGGTTGTGGTAAACTGGATGAACCAGATAAGTATATTGGCTTTTCTTAAAAATAACTGCAGCTTAGAAGGGTAGTTTATACATTCCCCTGAGAAGATAAAGTATGATGTAGTTTGAAATTTCTATACTTTGTTAAATAAATGTAATTCTGCTGGTTTCTAGTTTCTGTAGTGTTGGTCTTCTCTCGCTTTTGTTAATATATAATCAGTCACTAAACCCTCATTCTTTCATCAGATTTACTATTTTCTATTTTGGCAACTATTTTTTTAAACTCAGGTCCTTAACAATTCACACCTGTATTATTACAGTGCCTCCTCATTCTATTTCTATATTTTGCTGCAACATTATGCTATCAAAGACAT
This sequence comes from Theropithecus gelada, assembly GCF_003255815.1. Lineage (NCBI taxonomy): Eukaryota > Metazoa > Chordata > Mammalia > Primates > Cercopithecidae > Theropithecus > Theropithecus gelada. The sequence continues at coordinate 100,969,779 of NC_037676.1, forward strand.
TCTTTTCTTATATTCTCTTGTTTACATATGTAAGTAAAGTGGCTCTCAGACAAAATTGAGGCATCTCATCCTAGGCATCAGTATACCCTTCTTACTTTACTGTTGTCTGTATCTAAACTCTGACACTATTTCTCTAACTGGTGTTTCTGCTCTGGCTAAGCAGATCTTACTGTGTTCTAAAATACATCTCCCATTTTTTTGTCTTTGTTCGTATTGTTCATACCATTTCTCCTCCCTAAAATGACCTATTTCTTCTGTATGAGGTATCTGTGATTACTGTATCCATTCTTCTACTTTTACATTTATTAATCATATAGGCTGTGCATCATGAATGTAACTTCTATATTGTATTGTAATTTTTTAACATTTCTGTCTTTCGTTTCTCAAATAATATAACTTCAGTTTTTTGTGTGTTTTTGGGGTGTGTGTGTGACCTTTCTACTAGTTTGTCAAAAATTTTTAGAGTAGGACAGGAGTCTTTCCTTTCTTATTGCTCTACTCTCCTCTAGGACACTGTCTTTGTTTTTATAGCTGTTTGAAGTTGCGTTGTAAGTACCTGTGTTTTCCAACTTGACACAAACGGAAGAGATCATGGAAGACTGGTCACTGACTTTATTTATTTATTTATTTTGAGACAGAATCTCACTCTGTTGTCCAGGTTGGAGTGCAGAGGTGCGATCGTGGCTCGCTGTAATCCCCATCTCCCGGGTTCAAGTGATTCTCCTGCCTCAGCCTCCCAAATAGCTGGGACTACAGGCACGTGCCACCATGCCTGGCTAATCTTTGTATTTTTTGTATAGATGGGGTTTCACTATGTTGGCCAGGCTGGTCTTGAACTCCTGATCTCAAGTGATCCGCCTGCCTCGGCCTCCCAAAGTGCTGGGATTACAGGTGTGAGTCACCGTGCCTGGTCACTTACTGACTTTAGATTCCAGGTTGCCCACCAGCAGGTATAAGGATCATCTCCAGATCAGGAACTCCAGTGCTAATAGACTGAAACTGAACCTTGTCTTTTAATATCTCTAGGGTTTTAATTTCTTTATCTTTAAAAACTACTAAAATTTCAACTTAATAATCTCAAAGGATCCTTCCCATCTATGATTTTTAAAAATTTATACAATATTCTGTGTCATAGAAAATCAATCACTATTTTTAAAATCCATCATGAATTTCTTTTTAAATATTGTTTCTTTGTTTACTGGAAATGAATATGGTATAATCTGTACATGTAAGCTATAGATATATGTCAACAAAAATTTGGCAATCAGATTGTCCACTGAGAGTTAAACTATGATTTAAATCAGGGGTCCCCAACCTCCAGCTGCAGACCGGTACCTGCTGTGGCCCGTTAGGAACTGGGCTGCACAGCAGGAGGTAAGCAAGCATTACAGCCTGAACTCTGCCTACTGTCAGATCAGCAGTGGCATTAGATTCTAACAGAAGTACAAACCCTACTGTGACCTGCGCATGTGAGGGATCTACATGCTCCTTATGAGAATCTAACTAACACCTGATGATCTGAGGCAGAGAGTTTAATCCTGAAACCATCCCACCTCTGCTCATCATCCATGGAAAAACTGTCTTCCATGAAACCAGTCCCTGGTGCCAAAAAGGTTGGAGACAGCTAATTTAAATCATAACAGATAAGACATACAAAACTCCTTGAAGAGACAGAATGGTTTCTAGGCTTCCTGCCAAATAAGACTCTAATGAGGCCAAAGATAATTATCCTATCAAAAAAAAAAAAAATTTAAATCAGAAGTTTGTTAGGTTAAATATACACATATTACCTTTACTATGTATGTATTAAGTACTGGATACTAGGAATCCAAAGGTAGTACCCTTTGGACTACTTTAAAATACATATATATTTCAGCAGGGCGAGATAGCTCATGCCTATAATCCCAGGAATTTGGGAGGTCAAAGTGGGCAGATTACATGAGCCCAGGAGTTAGAGACTAGCCTGGGCAACATGGTGAATCCTGTCTCTATGAAACAGACAAAAGTTAGCTGGGTGTGGTGGCATGCATCTGTAGTCCCAGCTACTCAGGAGGCTGAGGCGGGAGGATAGGTGGAGCCCGGGAGGTAGAGGTTTCAGTGAGTGAGATCATGCCATTGTACTCCAGCTGGGGCAATACGGTGAAATCCTATCTCAAAAAATATATGGGCCGGGCACGGTGGCTCACGTCTGTAATCCCAGCACTTTGGGAGGCTGAGGCAGGTGGATCACTTGAGGTCAGGAGTTCGATACCAGCCTGATCAACATGGCAAAACCCTGTCTCTACTAATAATACAAAAATCAGCCAGGCATGGTGGCACACACCTGTAATCCCAGCTACTTGGGAGGCTGAGGCACGAGAATCACTTGAAACTGGGAGGCAGGGGTTGCAGTGAGCTGGGTGCCACTGCACTCTAGCCTGGGTGACAAAGTGAGACTTCATCTCAAAAAAATAAAAAATAAAATAAAATAATACACACACACACACACACACACACACATACACATATATAACACATACATATATTTCAAAGGAATATTGACAATATTTCAAAATAAATGTTTTAATCAATTTTTTGTGGAAAAATAAATTTTTACCATCTAAACCATTAATTTTTGAAAGGTAATATTTGCACATAACCCAAATCTCAAAAGTCTCATAAACAGTATTCATCAAAAAGCAAGTCTCCATCCAGTCCTCCCCCATCTATAGTTAGTTACCTTCTCTGGAGGCCATTTTTTTGCTTATTTTTCTAGAGATACTCCATTATAAGCATTAAGATAGGTATATATGTTGTGCGTACGTAGGTGTATTTTTCCAATCACTCTCTTTCATAGACTTTAAATTGTTTCCAACTTGTTCACAGATATTTAGGATCTTTCCAATCTTTTAAAATTTCAATGTTCTATGAATATTTTTACACATATGTTATATCACACATGGTTAAATATTTCTGTAGAATAAATTCCTAGAAGTGCAATTGTTGGATCAAAGAATATATGGATTTTTACTTTAAATAGATATTGCTGTACTGGCATCTATGGAGATTGAGTACCAAGTTACACTTTCATAACAATAAACATTACACTTAAGAGCATGTTTCCCATACCCCTCAACACACCCTTCTGGAAAAACAGGACTTTGGAAAGTTACTTTTTTTTTCCCTTTTTTCTTTTTTTGTCCTTTTAACCCAATGATTCTTTTAGAGACAGGGAAGTCACTTTTTACAAGAACCATGTTTTTCATCCCTTTGTTACTTAACAATAGAAATCATTTTGCAAATATCAAGTTTTGTTAACGTGAGACATGCTTATTATTAGTTGAAAGTTCTAAGGCTATTCTGTTGGGAAAATTAAGATTCACAAACAACTATTATAAATATTAAATTATTTCCATTTGCATTAAATTTTAAGGTAGATTTTAAAATCTACTGACATTCTGGATACAAAGTCTACTTACAATTATTCTATCAAAAAAAAAAGTGAAACTCTGAAGCTCTTCCTTTAGATAATCCTGTAACTGATATTTACAACGTGATAAACTCTTCAAGGAGTCCAGGGATCTTGTACTTACATATTTTATAGTGGAGCAAAAAGTCAAAGGACAAATGCTGAGTCAAGGAACAGAAGAAAAAAAAACATGAGAAATAGCAACTATGAAGACAAAGATTCTTTTCTGAAAGGAGAATGCTTTGGAAATTTTGTTTTAAAACAACACTGCGGGGAATGAGGGGATAAGAGGGGAAGAAAGAAAAGAAGAGAACAAAGAGGAGAGGTAAGAGGAGGGGAATGGAGGTTTACATCTTTAGAAATCAGTTATGAAACACACAGCAGTTTTGGCCAATGTCAGAAAGCTGAAAGGTATGAAGAAAATATCCTTCCTTTTGAGGCACAAGCACTGACCTGTAAAAGTTGTGTTGCAGTAGCTCTTTGCTCAGGATTCTTCACCAAACACTTTTTAACAAAATCGGTGAAATCATCGGACCAAAGTTCTGGCTTTCTGAATGTTGGTGGTGGATTTGTGGGAATCATAAAAATAGCCTAGTGCAAATGAAATATCCAAAAGACAGTAAGAATCACACTAGCACAATCAAATAAACAAATCTCTTTATCTTTTTATCAGACTCTAAATTTGAAAAACAAATTTAAGCTGTTCTAGGATTTCCAGTAAGTCTGAAGTTCAGGAAGCCAATCCATCTGCTCCTAATGTAATCATTTCCCATTAAATTTCCTCTATTTGAATTGTAGCTCATTGAGCACATCATTCTTTATTTTACCTATTACTTTATCAGTCTCCAAAGAAGACTACATTTCTGACCCACTAACGATATTCCCTAAACAGATATATTCCCAAATTTTGCTACTACGTGCCAGATTTACTTCTTGTTTCAGTTTTATATAAGTACTGCTGCTTCAAATGGGTAGTAGGAGTCTAATTTGCTTTTGCAATCCAGAATATTTAAGTAAAATTACTGCTATAATATGAAGTAATACTTGATAGTGCCAAGACTTTTATTTCTTTTTAAATACAAGTCAAAATTTCAAATGAAAAATTTCAAAGTAATACACTACTTTAATTTATCACTAATGATTCAGTACTAATAATTTAGTGGTAATGACAATACATTCAGATAGCTCAAAATTCAAAAACCACAGAAAGACTCCATCTCATCTCTCGCCTCCTAGACAGTCACCCTGGCATGCTTTTGCTTTTAATCTGAGTCCAAGAAGTAGATTAAAAAAACAAAAACAAAAACCTGAAGACATTCTAAATATGAAATATAAAAGTCAGTTAGGGGGCTAATGTAGATGTCCCAACATGAGCAATAAAATGTTCAAACTAGAATAGTATCTACAGGAATGAAATGGAAGAAATGAAGCATAAGATACTTCAAAAGAGGAACCAAGAGTACATGCTAATAATATTGTTTTGGAGAGGTGAAAAAGGGAAGCATGAAAAATTACTCCAGAATTCAAGAAATAAGAAATAGGTACCTTAAATTGTAAGGCACTCAGGTATTTTAATAATTCCCTGTATCATTCTTTTGAATGCCCTCAGAATATGCAGCCATTTACTACAATGCATTATCATTGGTTTCTAACTTGGAAAGTGATCCAATGGACTTTCTGTGGACACAGCAGCAAAGACTCAATATCCAAGTCTGTTGATTATAGGTTAAGAGTCAATCTTTTTACCAGTATATGCATCTTCTTTCAAAAAAGGTAAATTCTTTAATAGATTAGAATATTTTTGTATACCTCACGTCATGCTATACTTATTACATCTATGGTAGTCTTTCAAAAGCAGTGTAGCCAGTATTACAAAACAATAAACATCTTTCAATCAAACAAATATTTATAAAGCATTTTTGTGTGTTCAGAATAATGCTATAATTTAGAGGTATCAAAACAAAGGGCCACAGGCCAAATAGTGCCAGTGGATCTATTTCGTTCAGACAACATCAATCTCACATTGCCACAAGGTATGAATCTGCTGTAATTAGGCTCATTTAAACTAGGACATATGTTCTTCCTCTTGCATGAGCCCTATCTAGCCTGGCTCAATTATCTACTTTATGTGATGGTCCCTTTAAATATCAGATATTGTAAACCTGGCTATTACAGATTTTAAATAGGATACATATCTCAGACCCCCAGAGCTCACAGTCAACTTGTGGAGAAAAAACCAAACACATATGAAACAAATAGCAAACAACAGAGTGCCAGACAATGAAATTCTGCCTGCAAATAACCTAATGAAACTCAGACAGCTCCACAGTTGAGGCAGAACCTAATAAGGCTTTAAAAAATGAGTAAAATGGGGTTAAAAGCAGCTGCTAGAAAAGGCACACAAAACCACCTGCTACTTCCAACTAGAGAATAAAAATAAATTTGAACTCTCATCTCTGCAAAACAGTTCAAAGGACTTACATGAGCCCCTATATAGACTGACCTCAAACTACAGGTAAATTACACTAGATTGTCTAGATAAATATTGTTCATCTGCACTTCTGTTGTAAACTGGTGGATAACACAATGATTTATGTCCTTGAAGCCAATGCTCTCCTTTGAACTTTGAGGCAATGAGTTGCAGTCTTATCTTCAGATAATCTTAACATATAAGGCTCACCTTAGCAGTAGCTATTAGAAACCCAAGGATAAAAAGCTTAACTCTAACTCTTATTTACCCAGTACTCTCATAAAGTGAACCTAAAATGTCACAGTCTACCCTCAAATATGCATTGAACAAGCATGAACACCAAGCATACAGTCCAAACAAATAAGTGTTAGCGTATGATCTATACCAAAATGTCTCCAGGAAAACCACTATGCCATTTATTTCCATTTTTTAACATTAGATCATCAATAACAGATTTTCTTGCCAGCCTTACTGTACTAATTTAACTTAACCTAATAATGAACCACAGAGGATCCTCTTAAGAATCTCCAGGTTTCACATGAGTTGATTAGGTAATAGGCCCCTTCTACAGAAAGTTTTGGCAATCAGTGGCTCACTTTAGACTAACAATTCATTCCCTTGCCACCAACCAAATCACAGGGACACACATTACAGCCATATAATTTATCTTATCTCTAACACCATTTTGATTGAAGAATGTTAGTAAAATAAATGACATGATTATCCTTGTGTTTGTTTCTACACAATGTGTTGCTTAACTACATACCAAACCTCTGATTATGTTTCTAAAAGAACTACTCTGATCACAAGTAGTTTAAGAGGCCAAGAAATCTAGGTGCTTCAAAACAACTAATTATCTTCATGCCTGAAATGTCATGCCTTAGACTGCAAGAGTACCCAGGAGATGTGGAAAGGGTTGAAAATGAGAAGCTACAATGACTGAACTTTATAATCTCAGTGGAATGAGTCAACACATGTCTGAATCTACAGCAGCTGAGTTTGTGAATGTATAGAAGTGATGGGCATGCCAGAATAACAAAGAAATTCATACCATTATTTAAGAACCTCAGATATATGAGCAAAAGGTTATCTTTACAACAAATAAATGAGATAAAGGATGAGAAAACACTATAAAACTACAAAGAAGTAACAAATATAGCTGTTTCCTGACAGCAAACATAATACACAGGTAACAAGCTAAATACAATTTAAAAATAATTTCTGGAAAGGAAATAAAGTAATTACACTAATTTATAAAAGACAGTACAAATAAAAGCAAACGGTACAATGTGATGAGGCCAATACTGGACATAAGTCAGAAAAACTGGCTTGAGTTCTAAATCACTACCTGACTGTGTGGTTTTAGTATCATTTTGTTTTTTTTTCCAAGTAAGGAGGTTGAACTGGATGTTTATCATGTCCCTTACCAGGTATAAAAAGACCCTGGCACTTTTTACCGGGTATTAAAAAACCTTGGCACTCTAACTGCCTAGGAATTGAAAGGTAAAATTATACTAAACAAATATTAAATTGCTAGTTAGAAAAGGGATGGAGAAGAGGAAAAACAGGGAAGGATAGGAAAAGACCTTTTAGATGTTAATATAAAAATGTGAATCTAGGCCGGGCACGGTGGTTCCCGCCTGTAATTCCAACACTTTGGGGGGCTGAGAGAGATGGATTACCTGAGGCCAGGAGTTCGAGATCAGCCTGGCCAATATGGTGAAACCCTATCTCTCCCAAAAAACAAAAATTAGCCAGGCGTAGTGGGAGGCACTTGTAATCCCAGCCACTTGGGTGGCTGAGACAGGAGAATTGCTTGAACTCGGAAGACGGAGGTTATAGTGAGCTGAGATCACACCATTGCACTACAGCCTGGGCAACAAGAGGGAAACTCCGTCTTAAAAAAAAAAAAAAGTGAATCTAAATTTTTATCACCACTCCCTCAAAAGCAAAAATGAAATATATAGAAATTTTGAAGAGAATAGTAAATCTAAAGTGAATATTTCTCCTATAATAATGTTTCCACAGTAAGCACAGAGTTAAAGTATTGGCACCATGAACTCACGATTCACTCCAGCTCCAGTAGCAATCATTAATCTGGCCAAGAAAGGCCAATGTGCCAGCCTGGAAACCAAATTAAGGGAGAGGGTGCACCTGGTATTCTGGCAGTACAAAGCAAATAAGAGAACCAGCTCTAGACGGCACTGGGTACATAACAGCACCATTATTAGTAACTATCTGACCTATTTAACTACTCTATGCCTCTGTTCCCACATCTTAATATAGGAATGTTAAGGCTGTTCTGAATTTTAAATAGATTAATACATGTAAAACACTTAGAATAATGCCTGCCACAATTGTAAATGCTCAATAATATGAGCTATTATTAACCTAATTTTACAACTGAGGCTCACAAGAGTAAGCTAGCTTATTCAAGATCACACAGCTAGTAAACTGAATGTCAAAATTAGAACTCAAGTTTGATTCCTTAGCATATGCTACCTCACATTACCTCTATGTTTCCACTAAATTTCTGCTGCACATAATTTTAAGATAAAGGCTCTGTTATATACATTCAGTCTCTAGAAAAAAATGGAAAAGTATTTGTAACAAAGATGATTATAGTTTTGCTATCTTTAACAGTAGAAAACTGAAGAAAAAAAAAGCCAAACAATTGAGGGTGCTAAGTAAACTATATATGAATAACATAAAGTAACATATTGCCATAAAAAGTGACAAATGTGTGAATTACAAAACCACAAAGAACAGTTCTTAAAAAGTAAAAATGAGGGAGTAAAACAGTAAAGACTGCTTTCGCATAAAAATGACTAGTATGCAGCAATAAAAACTAAAAGATGGTATAGAATCTTAAAAATTTAAACTGTCAATTCATAGCAGCAATTATGTACAAGATTGTATAAGTGTCTTTAAAATTTATTTTTACTATGATGGCTTTTTAATTTTTTTTTAACTTTTAAAAATTACACTTGCAGCTAGGCAAAGTGGCTCATGCCTGCAGTCCCTGAGCTGAGAGGCTGAGGGAGGAGGATCGCTTGAGCCCAGGAGCTCAAGACAAGCCTAGGCAACACAAGGAGATCCTGACTTTATTTTTTATACATATATATATTTAAAAGTATCTAAAAAAATTATACTTGCAATTGCAACAGCTTCATTTGATACCACCCCGCAAGCTGTCACCTATTCCAGCCTGCCCCACAACCACCTCTTACTCATGCACTATTTAAATACCAATACACTCAATGCTTCCAGTTAAATCTTAACCATCTTTCAAGACTGAAATATAATATCCCTTTAATACAATTCAACAATATCATAAAACATGGCTGTAGAGAAAAGTAAAAGTGAACAAAAGCCAACACTGAAAGAACTTTATCATAAATTTCACTCTCTCAGATAGAAGTCCTATGATCAGTTCAACTGACTTTTGTAAGCACATAAATGTATCCATACCTGCAATATATTAACTTCTTCAAGAAATTTAGAGTCTAATGGAAGACAAAAATGCATATCAGATCATTTTAATAAAATAGTGTAAGTGCTCAAATACATGTGAGCAATGGGTATTACAAAGGACGACTTAGCCCAAATGGGTATGTGAGCTAAAAGGGTACGGGAAGATGAGATTTCAGCTGAGTCATAAATAATGAGTGAGTCAGTGAAGCACAGAAAGGAGACCAGCATCTTCTGAGTCGTGAAGTCTGAAACCTCATGGAGCTGTGGAACCTCATGGAGCTGTGAGAGAAACTGACTTATGTCAGATGTAGGGCAGGGAAATTACGAGGTGAGCCAAAGGCATCTTGTTTCCCATAAAGAAAGAAATCACTCAAATACTAACTGGATCACATCAGAAGTTCAGCACTTGTAGAACTTAGTTATCAGCCATTAAAGAATCTGATTTAACTGATCTGGGGTGATGACAAGGCACAATATTTTCTTACATCTCCCAAGCAATTCTAATATGTGAGTAACATGGAGAACCACTATTCTAAAATATAAAATACAAGACAAGTGTTAGCACTCTTTAATATTTCAACTTCAGAGCTTTCCATATTTTAATCTTGTACTCTGATTAGTTATACACTCATCCTCTAAATGCCCTGGATAACATGGAAACTACTTGAAGGCAAAACAGTGTCTTCTATTGTCTGAATGTTTGTCTCTTGCAAAATTCTTACGTTGAAAGCAAATCACCAACGTGATGGTATTAGAAGGTGGGGCCTTTGCGGGCTGATTAGGTCATGAGGGCTCCACTTTCGTGAATAGAATTAATGCCTTCATAAACAAGTCCCTACAGAACCATCCAATCCCTTCTGCCAAATAAGGACACATAGAAGGTGCCATCTATGAGGAACAAGCCCTAACTAGACACCAAATCTGCTAGCACCTAGATCCTGAACTTCCAAGCCTCCAAAACTGTGAGCAATGCATATCTTTTGTGCAAAATTACCCAGTCTAGGTATTTTGTTATAGCAACCCAAACAGATTATACAATCACTTAAGTTTTGTATGTCAACTGCATTAGGCATAGTACTTCTCCATAGTAAAATCTAAATTTATATTGAGAGTGTTGATATAAAGACATTCAGTTCAGTATGGTGACTTGAACATACTGATTTACGTCAACTCCTTCCCCAAAATCCTGCTAAAGTACAGTAAGAATTTAAAAAGACTTAACCTCCAAAGAGAGAAGGGCAATAGAAAATAAAAGATAGCAATAAAATTTTGGAAATAGAAAGTAGATGGAAGAGTCATAACTGACTCAAAAGATCTGAGAAATCAGTAAGAAGCACATCAATTCCCTCCAAATAACTGGAAGAAAAAAAAAAAGCCTAAGAACTTGGAAGTACCAAATATAACTAAAGATAGTGGACACCTGTAACAAGGAACACACTGGGTATCCCAATCTTGGCTTCTAAAATGCCAATCCCCAGTAAAAGCAACCTATGCTCCTTAAGGAAATGACTCATTTCAAAGGTCAAAATAGGGAAATCACAAGGTTAGCTTTGGGTATCTTGCTGGGCCAGAAGGTTAAGAAAACACTCAAAGATTAATGGTATTATGTCAAAAGGACATACAAATAACCAAATTTAGGATAATTTGAGCATCAAAATAATAATAATAATAATTACACTAGGCATATAGACTATAACTGATAGTAACAAATTTTAAAAAATTAGTCTACATGTTTTTTTTTTTTTTTTTGAGATGGAATCTCACCATCACCCACCCAGGCTGGAGTGCAGTGACACGATCTAGGCTCACTGCAACTTCCACCTCCCGGGTTCAAGCCATTCTCATGCCTCAACCTCCCAAGTAGCTGTGATTACAGGTGCCTGCCACCACGCCTGGCTATTTTTCACATTTTTAGTAGAGACGAGGTTTCACCATATTGGCCAGGCTAATCTCGAACTCCAGACCTCAAGTGATCCGCCCACCTCGGCCTCCCAAAGTGCTGGGATTACAGGTGTGAGCCACCGCACCTGGCCTATGATGTTATTTTTCTAAGAGTTTAAGAAAAGCTATTCTTTATAGAAAAACTCTAAAAATACACAGTAACTGAAATACAGTATCAACATATTGCACCCTCAATGTAATTTAATGATCAATTCAGGCAAGGAACACCAATGGATACTTGAGTTTGGATATCTGTCCCCTCCAAATCTCATGTTGAAATGTGGTCCTCAATGCTGGAAGTGGGGCCTGGGAAGGAAGGGAAGAAGGAAGGGAAGGAGGAAGGGGGAAGGGAAGGAGGAAGGAGGAAGGGAAGGAGGAAGCGGGAAGGGAAGGAGGATGGGGGAAGGGAAGGAGGAAGGGGGAAGGGAAGGAGGATGGGGGAAGGGAAGGAGGAAGCGGGAAGGGAAGGAGGAAGGGAATGGAAGGAGATAGGGAAGGGAAGGAGGTAGGGAAGGGAAGGGAAGGGAAAGGAAGGAGGAAGGAAAAGGAAGGAGGAAGTGAAGGGAAGGAGGACGGGAAGGGAAGGAGGAAGGAAAGGGAAGGAGGAAGGAAAGGGGAAGGGAAGGGAAGGGATGGGATGGGATGGGATGGGAAGGGAAGGGAAGGGAAGGGAAGGGAAGGGAAGGGAAGGGAAGGGAAGGGAAGGGAAGGGGAGAAAGATGATATAGAGAGATAGAATGAATAATGCCCCCATCCCCCAAGATGTCTACGTTCTAATCCTTGGACTTGTGAATATGTTACTTTACATGGCAAAAAAAGATTCTGAAGATAAGATTAAGTTAAAAGTCTTGAGGTGGAGAAATTATCCTAAATTATCTAGGTGGCCGAATGTAATCAGAAGGGTCCTAAAAAGTAGAAGAGGGAGCCAGGAGAGTCAGAGAGAGATGTGAGTGTGAAAGAATGGTCTGCTTTGAAGCAGTCTTCAAATAATGCTGCTTTGAAGATAAAGGAAGAGGGCCATGAGCCAAAGAATGTGGGCAGCCTTTAGAAGCTTGAAAAAGCAAGGAAACAAAATCTCTCTGAGACACTCTGGGATAAAAAAGCAGCCCTGCCACCACTTTAGATGTAGCCTAGTGAGATCTGTGTTAGACACTATATTTTGGAAAGCTCCAAAATGATCTCCTTTGACTCCATGTCCCACATCCAGGGCACACTGATAAAAGACATGGGCTCCAAAGCCTTCAGCAACTCCGTCCCAATGGCCCTGCAGGGTTGAGTCCCTGAGGTTGCTCTCATGGGCTGGCACTGGGCGCCTATGGGTTTTCCAGGTGCATGGTGCAAGCTACTGGTAGCTCTATCTGGAGGGGTCTGGAGGATGGTGGCCCTCTTCTCACAGCTCCACCAGGCAGTACTCCAGTGAAGATTCTAACCCCGTATTTCCCCTCTGCATTGCCCTAGTAGAGGTTTTCCATGAAAGCTCCAGCCCTACAGCAGACTTCTGCCTGGACATTCAGGCTTTCCCATACCTCCTCTAAAATCTAGGCTGGGGTTCCCAAGTCTCAACTGTTGCTTTCCTTTTAGTTATGAAAATGTCTGCAGCTGGCTTGAATTGCTCCCCTGAAAATGAGCTTTTCTCTTCTACCACATGGCTGGGCTGCAAATTTTTCAAACTTTTATATTCTGCTTCCCCTTTAAATACAAGTTCGAGTTTTACAACATTTCTTTGCTCATGCATATGGGCATAGGTTGTTAGAAGCAGCCAGGTCACCTCCTGAACACTTTACTGCTTTGAAATTTCTTCTGCCAGATACCCTAAATCATCAGTCTCAAGTTCAAAGATCTGCAGATCCCCAGGGCAGCGGTACAATGCCACTAGGTTCTTTGCTAATGCATAACAAAAGTGACATTTGCTCCAGTTCCCAGTAAGTTCCTCATCTCCATCTGAGACCTCATTAGCATGGATTTCATTGTCCATAACACTATCAACATTTTGGTCACAATTTAACAAATCTCTAGGAAGTTCCAAACTTTCCCTCATTTTCCTGTCTTCTTATGAGCCCTCCATACTCTTCCAGCCTCTGCCTGTTACCCACTTTCAAAGCTGCTTCCACATTTTCAGGTATCTTTACAACAATGCCCCACTCCATGGCACTGATTTTCTGTACTGGTCTATTCTCACACTGCTATAAAGAAATATCTGAGACTGGGTAATTTATAAAGAAAAGAAGTGGTTCTGCAGGCTGTATAGGTTCTGCAGGCTGTATAGGAAGCTCATGGTTCTGCAGGCTGTATAGGAAGCATAGCAGCTTCTGTTCCAGGGAGACCTCAGGAAACTTACAATCGTAGTGGAAGGTGAAGGTGAAGCAAGCACATCTTTTTTTCTGAGGCAGAGTTTCGCTCTTGCTACCCAGGCTGGAGTGCAGTGGCATGATCTTGGTTCACTGTAACGTCTGCCTGCCCATTTGTGGTGATAACAACTTCTTCCTCTCTTACTTCCTGCCTCTCTCTCTTCCCCCTGCCCCCAACTATCCATCTATACTAGTTTTCTATTTCTGCTGTAGTAAGTTATTACAAACGTAGCAGTTTACAGAAGCTTATTATCTTACAGCTCTTTAGGTTAGAAGTAAAACATGGCTTGACTCTGTGATCCCACTTAAATATCCTGTCAAATTGTAATCCCCAGTGTTAGAGGTGGGGCCTAATGGAGGTGACTGGATCACGGGGGTGGAGTTCTCATGAATGGTTTAGTATCATCCCCTTGGTGCTGTTCTCATGATAGTGAGTTCTCATAAGATGTGGTTATTTTAAAAGTGTGTAGCACCTTCCCCCTTTCTCTCTTCCTCCTGCTCTGGCCATGAAAGATGTGTTTGTGGCCGGGTGTGGTGGCTCATGCCTGTAATCCCAACACTTCAGGAGGCCAAGGCAGGCGGATCACTGAGGTCGGGAGTTTGAGACCAGCCTGGCCAACATGGCAAAAACCCGTCTCTGCTAAAAATACAAAAATAAGCCAGGTGTGGTAGTGGGTGCCTGTAATCCCAGCTACTTGGGACGCTAAGGCAGGAGAATTGCTTGAAGAAGCTGTTATCTCCATATATGGGCAGTATCAGGTTAGTTACCATCCATAACTATCAAGTGCTGTAGTGCCATCAGTATGTGGCCTCCACCTTCCAGTTTACGTCATGGTTTAAGATGGGTGGTTCAACATTACCACACACTGACTCCAGACCTCAAAAAAAGGGTAAGGGATTGGCAATACAGAGTATTAATCAGGTCTCTTTACCCGGCCTCCTTAGAAGTCCAACACAACATTTCTCTTTTGCAGTGTTCTGAACACTTTTGAAGTTCTTTTCCAAGAGGCTGCAAAAGCCCATGGAATTTCCAGAGATAGATATGTCTTTGTTATGCTAAGGAGTTGACTCATGTCACGCCCCTAGATAGCTTCAGGATACAGGATGGTCAGCAGAAAGAATAAGCATGTAATCAGCAGGTTAGGATATTTAGCTGCCTGACCTCTGGTGAGTGGATATGGAAGACTGAGCTCAAACAAATGGCCAAAGATTTAACCAATCATTACTACTTAATGAAAACCCAGTAAAAAACTCTGTACATCCAGGCTTAGTGGAGCCTCCTGGTTGGCAAACACATTCACATGTCCTGATTGTACGAGAGGAAGTCACAGAGGCTCTATGTTCCCTCAGACATTATCATATGGGTCCCTTCATTTGACTGGTCCTCCTAATTAGCATCCTTTATAATAAACCTGTTATTCTAAGTATAGTTCTTTCCTGAGTTCTGCCAGTCATTCTAGCAAGTTATCAAACCTGAGGGGATCAAAGGAACTGCTGAATGTATAACCATTTAGTCACAAGTATGGGTAACCTAGGGATCAATTAGGTGTAGCTGGTATCTGAAGAGTGGTCATGTTGGGGATCACGCCCTTGAACTTGTGGGGTCTGAGCTAACTCTGGATGGTTAGCAGCAGAACAGAACCACAGTACACTCAATTTGTGTTGAAATAGAATACTGTAATTCAGGTGGTATTCAAATGTATTTTCACTGTTTGTCAAGTATAGCAAAATAGTGAAATTGATAACCAAGCGATATAAGAAGTACTTTTTAGACAAAGGTGAAAAATACTGTTTCTCTAACAGCTTTTCTTTACAGTTGTGGTTCTCGAGGTGTAGTTCATGAACTCCTTCACAGGGCCCTTTCAGGGATCTACCAAGTCAAATATTTTTTCATAAAAACACTAAGACATTCTTTTCCTTTTTCTCTCAATTGACATCTGCACTACAGGTACAAAAGCAATGACAGATAAAATTGCTGGCTCCCTAGCACCAATGAAGACAGTGGAACAAAACTGTAATCATTGTATTCTTCATTGTCATGCATACACAATTTTTTTGAATTTGCGAATTCACAAAAAAGACACTTTTGATTAAGAAAATCCTTGATTTAAAAAAATACTCTTCTTAGCAAATCTTTTTAGCATCTTGTAGTGAAATGAGACATATGCATAAACTATACCTGCTACATAATGAAGTACAATGGTTGTCTCAAGGAAAATTATCTGTGATTAAATTGCAAGCTGAACTACAGCTTTTTTCATGAATCATCTTTTTCATTTGAAAGAAAAACTGAGAGATAAACTTTGATTATTCAGATTTGGATACTTGGCAGACATTTTCTCAAAAATGAACCAACTGAGCCTACAACATCATGGAAACACAGATGGTTTTTGATAACAATTACAAAATTTAAGCTTTCAATTGAAAAGCCAAACTTTCAAAAGCTTCTATCTGCCACCATGAACTTAACAGTTTCCTAGTACTTAGAAACTTTTCTGATTTTTCCAAATGACAAATACATGACATTACCCATTCACATATGAATAAAAATCCATTCCAAGTACAAGATAGAGAAACAGATTTTAATGTAACAAAATAGAAAAACTCACTACTATGGTTTCAGATTCTAATACTGGAATTAATCTTTAGAAAATTATCACTGTTGAATTTTGGTGTAGAATCAAAGGAAGAATATCATAAATACCAGAAAAAAATGATTAGAATATTGCTCTATCTTAATCACATATCACATATGTGTTAGGCCAGATTTTTAAATACATTTCCATTGAAATAATGTGTTACAACACTCACAAATGAAAAAAAATTCAACTATCTTCTATTAAGCCATCTGCTCATTATTTTTATGAAAATAGTGATTTTTCATAAAAATATATTACTTACATTAACTTAGGTAACAGAATTATTTTTAAATGAATTAATGAATACATATTTTTAATTTTCTCAGTTTTAATTCTCAATGC
Source organism: Theropithecus gelada (assembly GCF_003255815.1). NCBI lineage: Eukaryota > Metazoa > Chordata > Mammalia > Primates > Cercopithecidae > Theropithecus > Theropithecus gelada. The sequence goes on from NC_037676.1 coordinate 100,986,441, forward strand.
AGTAATACTGGTAAGATTCATATAAACAAAAGCTCTTGGATCCTCAATTATTTAAAGTGAAAAGGACTGCTCAGGCCAAAAAGCCTGAAAACCACTATTCTATAGTGAATGCAAACTAGGGAAACTAACAGGAATATTTTCTCCTGTTTGATGCACGTTCACCAGCAACGGTACCACAAACTTGTTTCACTTTATATTATATCCTTCTAATTTGTTTGCTTTTTTACATATTTGAAATTTTAACAGAGATAAAATTTGGTATATAGTTTATTTTTTCTAAGTAACTGTATTTTAACATGCCTGAAAAAATAATAAAGAGACATGGTTCACAAGACATCAAAAGAACATCCAGAGAAATGAAATTGGTAATGTGTCTCCATCCTGTCCAAGAAGAGGATGCGCTGGACCACTAAAAAACATACCTGGTCCTTGCAATACATAAATTCAAGTGGTAGAGACAGATGTGCATAGCTTGATGCAGCAGACAATAAGATCATACAACTAATCACCTTATGCTAGTAACCATTTTTACCTGACAGCCTTCCGGTCAAAATTTGGATTCCCATGTAAAACTGACTTCAGAAGAGAATATGGTGACGAACATCTGATTACTTGAGGGTTAAATATTTTTAAAGTAATAAATTGGAATTTTGATTTGTATACCAGTGAACTTGGTTAAGTCCATCCTATGAGACAGTTCCATATTTATTACATTGGCAGATCAGTCTTGAATAATAAATTCTGCTCTCTGTGATCTTATCTGGGTAGCCAACTGATCTTCCTTAGAAAATACACAACCACAACCCTTCTGCAAGCATTATGTTCATACTACATCACTGATTACCTAAATTTCTGCCCTGACAAAGAGGGCTCTGCCAATAACAAAGCATATTAAGTTATATATTTCAGAATAATGGAATAAGAGTGAAACTTTAGTAAGAATAGTGAATAAAATAATATTTTAAATGTTAAATAAGTTTGGAGATAAGGCCTTTTAATGTTTAATTTTAGAATAAGTCTAGGCATTTTAACAGCATAATAACTCCCCCCCAAAAAAAGAGTATGGTTTGGATGCCACTTAAGCCATGAAATTTTTATCTCAGCTCTTTAAATAAAGTATCTCATCTGAAATATGGTACAATATATACTTGACACCGCATTAGCTATAACAATAAATAATGGATCATAAACATTTACATATTATAAAAAGAACAAAATAAAAGGTAAGACTGTGGAAAAAATACTAGGACAACTACAAGAAATTCAGGAAAAATAAGAAGACAGTACAAAAACATCAATAAAACAGATTGAAAAATAAAGCTGATGAACTAATTGCCTTGCATGTATCAGAAAACTTAAGGGAAGGCAAAATGTTAGAAATAATTGACTGGGCGCAGTGGCTCTGCCTGTAATCCCAGCACTTTGGGAGGCCAAGGCGGGAGGATCACGAGGTCAGGAGATCGAGACCACCCTGGCTAACATGGTGAAACCCTGTCTCTACTAAAAATACAAAAAATTAGCCGGGCGTGGTGGCGGGCGCCTGTAGTCCCAGCTACTTGGGAGGCTGAGGCAGGAGAATGGCACGAACCTGGGAGGCGGAGCTTGCAGTGAGCCGAGATCAGAGATCGCGCCACTGCACTCCAGCCTGGGCGACAAAGTAAGACTCTGTCTCAAAAAAAAAAAAAAAAAAGAAAAATAATTGACATATATCAGATAAACTAACTGCATGCACTATCAAAACAATTTCAGAAGCATGATAAAATTAAGAATCTGGAAGAAAACTTTCATAGTAACTTATCTTAGGAATAAAACAGAAAATGAATCAGAGCTTTAAAAGCCAGAAAGAAGACCCAATACTCCCATCCAAAGGAACTATCTGGAAGGTACCAAAATGCTTCAAAACAGAAAAAAGAACATATGATTACAAAATGGGAAAAAAGGAAATAATGAACAAATGATTCATGAAATGTAACTTAGTATAATTTGAGCATAAGATTAGGGAAATAAATTAATACTAGTCATTAGCAGCTTTTGTATCATCTGGTAAAAGATTCCAAGGACAAGAAGTTCAAGACCATGAAGTACTATTAAAAGATCAGAATATTATATGTAATACTGCCTAGCTTCATTTTACCAAGTGCATTTTACCAAAGTGCAATTCAATTCAATACGAAGTAAATCAATAGCATCAATTGATTTTCTTTCTATTCTATTCCCACCTCTGACTCCTGAAACAGTGCAGCACACACGTCTTAGATCTATCCCAATGCCCCCACCACCATATGCCACCCTTGCAATAGCTGTATCTTGTCTACCACTAGCCTGGTGTAGTCTGTCCTAATGAGGAAAAGCAGGGAAGATGCCTGCATAGGCTCAAGACCATTTAAATGGGGAATTCTGGGACCCTGGGTATGCAGAGCATGATCTAGGAGGGAAAACTATGGGCTCTAGCACAGGGATGTAGCATGGCCCACGCAGGGCATAATCTTCGGGCAAAGGCTCCAGTTACCCGGGCCTAATGCCTATAATTGACATACTATCCTCAAAATTATCATTTAGCATAAAATCATCCTGATTCCAGTTAAAATATTATGTCACACTTTACAACCAAAGTGCAAAGACTAAGTTGTTATAGAATCTGTGAAAGTTAATCAAGTAATCAAAACATAGCAAACTATAAAAATGCTCATTATGAAGAACACATCACTCAAAATCCAGTCATATCTAACAGAGACTACAAAACTTAAGCAGATGTTTACACAAACGCCTATGAACTCAAACTGATACAAAGAACTGGCTTAAAGCTAAACAAGCAGAGGTCAGCACAGAGCTCCTATGATTGAATTATGATAAAACAATATACTAGTCCTAAGATAGCAAGAATATGATGCAATAAATCAGGCTCTGGTCCCAAAACAGTATAATGTCCAGCACAAATCAATTTCACAAAAATCTATAATGAAGTCAATGTAAATTAGAATTAAGAAAATCAAAATTAACAAAAAATATATGAAGAACAAAAAAGAAACAACTGAAAATATGAAGTTTGTAATTAAAGACACACAGACATATATACATATCAAAGTCTACAATCAGAAAAAAAACAATTGATCTCAGAAATCTGGTGTGAAATTTAATAGTAAATAGTAAGTTTTAGAAAGAAAAGATATCTGTTAACAAAGCCCCTCATTTTCTTGCCTCGGGAAAAGAAGGCTTAATCTACAGCCTTGGCCAAATATGATTGCCAGACAAACAAACCCTTAGATACTACCATAAGTTAATTAAAATGATGAAAAATATCCATGTATTAGTTTCTAACTCCAAATTTCTTTAAGAAAACCTTATGATTCACAAGCAACTACCCAATTCCAAACTCTATGCCGTTGGTTCTTAACACTGGCTACATATTAGAATCACCTGGGAAGCATTCTAAAATTGCTTATTCCCTGAACCCAGCCCAAAGAATCTGGTGTTGTCTAGGCCTAGGTTGGTTGTTTTTAAAAAAAAATTCCTATAGGCGTCTAAGGTGTATCAAGGGTCAAAAATCACTGCATGAATCAAACAGTATGGATCCAAACTCCCACTACATTTAGCACAAGTTCGGGGAATAAAAATTTACCATTTTTAGAGACAGAGTTCATAAACAGAATGGGAGAAACTATGAAAACTAATTCAGGGGCCAACTCCAGGCAACAACAATCAAACTGTTCCCCTTGCTAAATAACAAATACATATATAGTATATAAAATATATATAAATATACATATAATAGACATTTATATATTTATATATGTGTGTGTATGTCACTATATTTTATATTTCATCTAAAATTCCATAAATTAGAAAGTCATTGCTGTTTAAAAACTATGTGTAACTTCTGCTTCTAGGAAGATAGAGTAGATGTACATTTTCCTATTTCTCTCATTAAGTACAACCAAAAACCATGGACACTATGAATAAACAAGCATATGAAGATCTGGATTGGGCACAGTGGCTCATGTCTATAATCCCAGCCTCTTGGGAAGCCAAGTGGGGAGGACTGCTTGAAACCAGGAAAGATCAGTTCAAGACCACTGTTTCTAAATATATATATACATATGAATTCTATATATACATGTATATATCAATTCTATTTACATATATCAATCCATATAGATATAGATTCTTACATACACACACACACACACACACACACACACACACACACACACACACACAGAGGAAAGATGGAGAGAAGGCAGAACAGCTAGGGATCCTAGAACCCAAGGAACATAACTGATGATTTCCCTGGATCTTCTTTTTCCCTTACATATTCCAGACTTGGGGCCAGAGAAGCCAACAACCAGAAAAAGCTAACAGGTACAAACAAAAAAGCTTCAACAAAACCCTGCCCAAAAGATGAAGAGAAGAACACCATGGAAAAAAGAAAATTAGGCAAATTTCACTCTTTGTCAGCCAAACACCACAGGAAAAACTGTAGTCCCACTCTAACCATGTCAGAAAGGCTCAGTGGACAGTCTAAAGTTCTAGCCTCATGAGACTATAACACGGCCCCACAATACTCCTGACGTGGTGAGAAAAGACCAAGTAGGGAGCCAAGAATTTCACCCCTCTGGAAAGTAAAAGGACAGCTCCCCCTAGCAGTGTCAGTAGATACCAAGTAGAACCTGTACTTCCTCTCCAAACTGGCAGCAATGAAGTGACCCTCCCACTACCCACTGAGGAGGACTAGAAAAAAGTTAAATTAAGACTTTCACTAACAAGTGGAAATTAGGTAAGACCAATACAACAGAGACTACAAATGGAGAGTTAGAATCCCCACTCTGACTCAGTAATAATGAGGAGCCACTCCTGCTACTTGAATGGGGCAACAGAGACTGAAAGGGGAATCTGGACTTCAACAAACTCTACCTGGCAGTGATGAGCTCCCTTCCCCTCCTAAAGTAATGTCATAAACATCCACCTAAAACAGAAGGTTTAAATAAGATCCAGAGTCTCAGAACATAACGGGGAAACAGGTCCTGTTTTCAACCAAAAATTACTCATCAGACCAAGAGTCAAAAAAATCACAAACTGACCAAAAAAACCACAAAAAAGATAAAAGTCAACACCAAAAAAAAGAGATGTCAGAAGTATTTGACAAATATTTTAAAAGTCTTTAAAAAAATGCTTCAATGAACAATCATGAAAATAATTGAAATGAACGTAAAAATAGAAAGCCTCAGCTTTACCAGTACCTTGTGATAATATATGTACATATAGTATAATACTCAAATAAACCACCAAAAAGTTTTGCATAGAAATATCCTCATAAATACTATAGATAAATCAAAACTCTAAAAAATGTTCAAGTAACCCACAGGAAGTCAAAAAAAAAAAAACAAACAAATTTTAAAAATGCAAAACTTTAGCCATAACATATTAATAATCACATTAAATGTAAATCACCTAAATATGCCAATTAAAAGGCAAAAACTGAAAAAGTCGATTTTAAAATGTAACTCAATTATATGTAGTATATAAGAAACTTAGAATATAAAAATATAGGCATGTTGAAAGAAAAATGATGGAACAAATATAACATGCAAACAATAATCAAAGGAAAGCAAACGTGTCTATATTAATAAGAGATAAAGGAGACTTCAGCAAAGAAAATTACGAGAGACAGAGAGGGACATTATGTAGTGATGAGACATAATTCACCAAGAAAACATAACAATCACTAATGTGTATGCACCAACCAACAAGCTGTAAAATATATGAAGCAAAAACTAAAACTTGAAAGGAGAAATAGACAAATTCACCATTACGATTATAAACGTCAATATCCTCTAACAACAAGAGATCTAACAACTAGACAGAAAATCAGCAAGGATACAGAAGAAATCAACAACATCATCAACAAAATTTATAGAATACCCCACCTCAACAACGGCAGAGTACTTATTACTTTCAAGTAATCATGGACCATATACCAAGAAAGAACATATACCAAGGCATAAAACATACATCAACAAATTTTAAAGAACTGAACACAGTAGAGTCTCCAAGCACAATGGAATCACACTAGAAATCAATAACAAAGATAATAGGAAAATCAAGCACTTGAAAACTAAAGAACATGCTTTCAAATAATCTATGGGTCAAAGATGTCTCAAGGGAAATTTAAAAAAATTCACTAAACCGAATAAAAATGAAAATACAACAAATCCTATTAAAATTTGTAGGACAAATGCTGCTGCCTGAAGAGCCTAGACAAAGAAAAACAAAAATAAATGCAAGACAGGAAGAAAGAATATAATAAAGAGTAGAAATCAATAAAATTTAAAATAGGAAAACAGTTAAAAATATTAATGTAACAAACAGCTATTTTAAAAAACACACACACACAAGAAATTGACAAACCTCTTCCAAAATGACAACAAAAAAGACAAAAAGAATAGTAAAGTTTCTAAATATATTTTTGTTTTTTAAGCAATTGTAAATGGTATTGCATTTTTAACTTTAATGTCCATGTATTCATTGTTAATGTATATAGAAAAACAACTGATTTTTACATATTTATCTTGCATCTTGAAACCTTGTTGCACTCACTCATTAATTCTATGAGTTTATTTATTGGTATTTTCTACATAGAAAATCATATCATCTGCAAAAGGAGATGGTTTCATTTCTACCTTTCCAATCTGTATGCCTTTTCCTTCCACTTCTTGCCTTTTTGAGCTGGCAAGAACTCCCAGTATGGTGCTGAATAGAGTGGTGAGAGTGAACATCATTCTTGTTCCCAATATTTGGGGAAAACATTCAGTCTTTTACCATTAATTATGATGTTAGCTGAAAGGTTTTTATAGGTATTCTTCCCCAAATTGAAGAAGTTATCTTTATTCCTATTATTCTGAGATCCTTCAATACCATAAATGGGTTCTGAATTGCATCAAATTTTTTTTTCTACATTATGTGACTTTTCTTCTTTAGTCTGGTAATATGGTGTATTACACTGATTCAGTTGAATGGTACTCTCCCCACCCAACAACCCAGCTGTCTGTATGTTCTTAAGGTGGAAGCTCAGAGTGTTATTTTTTTTAAACACTATGACCCTGAATAAAGCAACATATCTATATAGCTAGTCCCAGAATCAATGGTAATTGCTTACATAAGAAGCTCCATATGGCCAGATGATACAGATTGTGGACATATGAGAAAAATCTTCTTGTTGCAAGTAAAATATATCTGTGGCTGAGAAAAAAAGACTGTCAAATGAAAAATTCTACATACAACAACAACAAAAAAAATCAAATACTGGGCATGGTGGCTCATGCCTGTAATCCCAGTACTTTGGGAGGCTGAGGCGGGTGGATCACTTGAGGTCTGGAGTTCAAGACCAGCCTGGCCAACATGGTAAAATCCTGTCTCTACTTAAAAAAAAAAAAAATTAGCTGGGTGTGGTGGTGCATGCCTGTGTTCCCAGCTATTCATGAGGCAGAAGAATCACTTGAACCTGGGAGGCAGACGTTGCAGTGAGCTAAGATTGCACCACTGCACTCCAGCCTGGGTGACAGTACGAGACTCCATCTCCAAAAAAAAAATTGGATTTTTTGGTTTACCTTCCCTGATTCTATTAGTCACTGAATACAATAAACCAAATACTAAATAGGATTAGTTATGGCTTATAAATAAACATAAGGATGTGTATTATATTGCCATTCATTCATTGTATGTAAATTTCCTACAGCTACACTATAATATACAGCTTCCCAAAGCAATCTAAAAGAAACAAACTTTAATGATATAGCACAACTGAAGTTTGGTATAGTAAGTGCAAATAAGTATTGCAATGACAATTCATCATGGTAAACTCAACGGTCTGTAAAAAATCAAAATTATCGAGGACCTACTTCAAGAAGAAGTATATTAATATATAGATTTCTGTAACTTGGCAGAGAATTCCCTACAATTGCTACATTTAAAGTAATCAACACATTTCTATATCTCAGAAGAAGATGGAAATTATGTGTTTGCCTATCCTAATGTGTTAAACTTTTATTACAATAGTTTTCGCATATTTTTAGCTTAATATTAAGGTAGAAATATTCTATCAAACTAAGAAATAGAAACTGCTCTGAAATTGCAAAAACCTGTACTAGTTCCCTTTTTAAAATTAGAAGGATTACTTGTATAGCATTTAGATTGTTACATCTTATAATAACAAATTACTTGGTATTAATATGCATAATAGAACACAATGGTAGTAGTAATAATGATTGAGAAGTAGTATATTTACTTACCAATAAAAGAAAACTCATGTAGAAGAAACTGAAGAAAATAAATGGGAGAGTGAACAAATGATGAAGTAATGCTCCAAAATACAAGAAAAAGAAAGAATGGGATACAGAATAGGGGTTAAGACACTGAACTTGAGCAGAGAAGGAACCCTCTTCCTCCACATGGAGCATATTGTAGGGAGAGAAGAATGAAATGAGAAGGAGGAGAGAAAGAAACAAGGGATGAAAAAATAAAGGGAAGGAAGAAAGGAAGGAAAAGAAAGAGGGGGGAAAAAAGAGACAAGGGAAGGAAGGAAAAGTATAGATATTGACTGTTATGGACTGAATTGTGTCCTGTCCCCCCAACCCACTACCACTACCAAATTTTACGTCAAAGTCCTAATGCCCCACGTTACTGTATTTGCAGATTAGGCCTTTAAAGAGGTATTAAGGTTAAATGAGGTCATAAAGGTGGGGCTCTAATCCAATATGACTTGTGTCCTTGTAAGAAGAAGAAGAGACATTAGGAATGTGTACATTCAAAACCAAAAGCCAGGGCTGGGCATGATAGCTTACGCCTGTAATCCCAGCACTTTGGGAGGCCAAGGCAGGCAGATCACTGGAGCCCAGGAGTTCGAGACCAGCCTGGGCAACATAGCAACAGCCTGTCTCTACAAAATATACAAAAATTAGCCAGGCATGGTGGTGCGCACCTGTAGTCCCAGCTACTTAGGAGGCTGAGGTGGGAGGATCATTTGAGCTCAGGAAGTTGTGGCTGCAGTGAGCTGTGATTGTGCCATGACATTCTAGCCTGGGAGACAGAGCAAGACCCTGCCTCAAACAAAAACAAAAACAAAAACCCAAAGGCCATGTGAGAACACACAGAAGGCAGCCATCTGCAAGCCACAGGGAGACCTCAGAAGAAACCAGACCTGCCAACACCTTGATCTTGGAAGTCCAGACTCCAGAACTGTAAGAAAATAAACTTCTGCTGTTTAAATCACCCAGTCTTTAGCATTTTGTTATAGCAGCAGGAACAGACTAATACATTAAGTTGAATGGGGGAACAGAAACAGTGAACTGCTAATAGTCTCCAGTTTTTCTTTGGACCAGAAAGCAAGTCTGCCAAGACCAAGGAGAGATGGGGTAAAGAAATTGTACAATAGACCCAGAAGAGAATGAGGTGTTAGGTGTAGGGGAACATATGAAAGGATTGCCAACTGTCCATTTCAGATTAGAGATCAATCTTTTGGAGGCATCAGTCTTCACAGTTACATAATCGCAGTTAAGCAGCCTGGTTAGAAGGAACACAGCAAAATGGGAAAGGTAAAACCTTTGAGGTTTTTTAAGTCTGAGTGATAACCTACCTCTGTCAGTGTAGCTGTGTCTTGGGTTGTTATCTAGAGTTATAATAATGATAGTTACATAGAGTGTGCCAATAATATCTACTCCTTTTAGAGTTGTTCTAGAGTTATGTAAAACTTTATCATAGAGTTGGTCAGAGAGTAGACAATAAATAATAGTTACTATAATTATTACTATGGAATTAGTTTAGTATTGGCACATTGTTAGGAAGATATAGCAAAAATGAGAAGGAAAAACAGGAGTTAAAAGCAAGTGGTTCAGCCGGGCGCAGTGGCTCACGCCTGTAATCCCAGCACTTTGGGAGACCAAGGCAGGTAGATCACTTGAGGTCAGGAGTTCGAAACCAGCCTGGACAACATGGTAAAACCCCACCTCTATTAAAAATACAAAAAATTAGCATGGTGGCAGACACCTGTAATCCCAGCTACTTGGGAAGCTAAGGCAGGAGAATAGCTTGAACCTGGGAGGCGGAGGTTGCAGTGAGTTGAGATCGCGCCACTGCACTCAAGCCTGGGCAACAAGAGCGGAATTCTGTCTCAAAAAAGAAGAAAAAAAGAAAGTGGTTCAAGTGACAGAGCAGTGTTTTGGCTAGAGAGGGGAGTAAAGTGAATGCCTGAGGATACTGACAAGCTGGAAAACAGGAGGAAAAGTAAGTTAAATGGCCTGAGGATGAAGTCCAGTTGAATTTTAAACCCAAGAAAACGAGAAAGATCGAAAGATCGGTAATTAAAACAAAAACCTCCAGAGAAGACTGCTGAGTGTGAATTAGCAGTTACTTCTTATACGTAACACCACAGAGAAACATAAAAAAAGAAAGCCAGCTAAATGGTCGTGGCCTTGTCATTAGCTAGCAGTATATCTTGAAAGAAGGCGCTTAAATTGTAAGCCTTACTGCTATTCGAGGATTACTGACAAATTACCTCTGGTTTCTCCTTTATCGCACTTCCTCTGTACCCTCTCTCCCACAACACACACACACACACACACACACACACACACACACACTCATCATTATAGTAAAGATCAAGAAAGGCAGCAAAGAAGAGCAAAGATCTGGAAAGTAGGCACATTTTCAAAACTGACATTTGTCTTGTGCATCCTCCCACTTCCCTTTGTCTCTCCCAGTCCCACCTCTACAAGCCCAAAAACCCCAGCTCTCATTGCTGGCTCTGCTCCCAGAAAAAGCCCAAAGTGCCATGTTTCTCTCTGACCTTTCTTCCCTCCCTCCCACCTACTACAACTTCCATTGTTGAGTCTATCTCAGTTTAACAAGAGAAAAGGCAAACTGATTAAGTCTTTCCATAATGATGCCAGGATGAACAGTAACTCTCTCATCTATGCTTAAACCTCCCGTGTGTTTGGCTTAAAAACTGAAATGAATCTATTTGGCAAAATTTCAGGAAGAATGGAAAAGGGATAATTTGGGACAATGAGATTTTCTTTCTTCCCTATTTTACAGTTGTGAGGAAGAAAAAGAAGTGTTTGTCGTAACTGACAACAGACAACCACCACAGAAAAAACATCCACAGCAGCTCAGAATGTTACACTTAAGGGTAGTTTTTAGGCATACAGGCCTGCACAGGATGCTGAAGTGGGGGACTTACGAGGGCAAATATGAGGAAGCAATCTACCCTACTATAACCCTGAACACAGTGGTTCAGAACCATCTACCAGGTCATGGTAATGGCTCTCTTTTCTCTTCCCTTTATCACACAGGCTGCCCCTCACCCTGCCCCCCAGATGCTCCCCTGATAAAAGGAGGTGGGGGGAAAGGAAGCAGCCATAAAGGCAGCAGCAGGAGTGAACTCTCCACCTTAGTTATTTCCTGTTAGAAGTAGGGAAAGAATCCGCAGCCTAGAAGACTTAACAGAAGCCTGAGTATAAAGCAAGAAAATAGCTGTAGACAGAATCACATGAAAAAGTGACTACACAGGAAAAGGTGCCATTCAATGAGAAAAGGGGGAAAAGGATCGCTGAAGGAAAGAAACACTCTCTTCCCTCCCTTCCCAAAAAAGGTAGAAATACAATCAAATGTTTCAGAGCAGGGATCAGGAAAACTTCGGCCCACATGCCAAATCTAACCAACTGCCTGTTTTGGCAAATGAAGTTTTATGGGAACACAGCCACACTCATTCATTTATGTGCTGTCTATATGGCTACTTTCACATTATAATGGAAAAGCTGAACGACTGCAACAGAGACCATATGACTTTTAAAGACTAAAATATTTACTATCTGGCCCTTCAAAGAAAAAAGGCCCTGCTTTAGGAGGTCAGGGGTAAGAAGGGGACTGAGATGAGGCCATTGGATTTGATAGTAAGTGATCTCTGGCAAATATGAAGAAACAATTTAAAAGAAGTTTAAAAGAAAGTAAATGTATTTTAATGAAGTAGAGACAATGAGGATAAGGTATTCTTTCAAACAGCCTCTAGGAACAAAGGAAGACTACACGCAAGTCTGCATGGGGAAATAAGAAATTTTCTTGATCTCACCAATCTTACTCCCCTTGGATTAAACTCTCTCTTTAATCACCAACCAAACAGCCTCCCAAACTAGAAACTTCAGAATTTTGGTAAGTGATTCTAGTTCCACACTGCTTTCCATATCCTCAGTTCCAGGTGCAATGCTTAGTATACAAAAGATAGTGTTTGTTGAATAAACAATTTAAGAGTACAGAAGGTAGAGAGAAAAGATTGAGAAGAGAGAAAAAAATTCTGTCCCCACTTCATACCTGGAAAAACATTCCATGCCACCTCTAAAGGCTATGTAGCTTGGACTCAAGTCTTAAGACTCATCATAGGCCGGGCGCAGTGGCTCATGCCTGTAATCCCAACACTTTGGGAGACTGAGTCCAGTGGATCACTTGAACTCAGGGGTTCGAGACCAGCCTGGCCAACATGGAAAACCCCGTCTCTACTAAAAATACAAAAATTAGCCGGGCACAGTGGCATGTGCCTATAATCCCAGCACTTTGAGAGACAGAGACAGGTGGATCACGTCAGGAGTTCAAGACCAGCCTGGCCAACATGATGAAACCCTGTCTCTACCAAAAATACAAAAATTAGCCAGGCATGGTGGCATGTGCCTATAATCCCAGCTACTTGGGAGGCTGAGACAGGAAAATTGCTTGAACCCAGGAAGCAGAGGTTGCAGTGAGCCAAGATCGTGCCACTGCACTCCAGTCTGGGTGACAGAGGGAGTTGCACCAAAAAAAAAAAAAAAAAAAAGGTCTGGTTATTTAAAAGAGCCTGAAACTCCTCCCCTTTCTCTTGCTCCTGCTATCACCATGTGACATACTCATGCCCCCACTGCCTCAGGAAGTAAAAACTTCCCCAGGCCTCAACAAAAGCCAAGCAGATGCTAGCACCATGCTTGTATGGCCTGTAGAACTGTGGGCCAATTAAACCTCTTTTCTTTATAAATTACCCAGCTTCAGGTATTTCTTTATAGCAATGCTAAAACAAGCTAACACACACACACCAAAGCCTAAGATTTACATCTATGTTTCCTACAAAAAATGTTATAGATTTAGCTGTTAAATTTAGGTCTTTGGTGCATTTTGAATTAACATTTTTATATCGTATGAGGTAGGAGTCTAATTTCATTTTTGTACATGTGGATATCTAATTGTGCCAGCACATTATGTTGTTTTAACAGCAAATGAGAAAATATATAAGATAATTTGATACTACAAATACTTGTGGTTGTTAAAATTCAGGTACTAAGCAAACAGCTCAGTAGGATACTACAACAAACATGTAACTAATTCTCCTGTCTCTAGTTTCTCCTTCAATATCTGTTTTATATCTGTTTAAAACACAGTCCAGTAACGCAACAACTCTACATAAAACTAAAGATACCTACTCCTGACAGAATTAGAATTTCTGGAAATTGTAAGACAGAACTTGCCCCTGATTTTTCCAGTTTATACAAGCTATCCACAATACTTTGCTCATGGCCTCTTCCCTGTCTTTTCAATTTTCCAGGCTCATCTCTTACCATTTGTTGTCAACCACTTGGTCTGGCCATACAATGTTACTAGACACATCCAATGTGAAGTACTCTTGAAAGACTCTGTAGATTCCTCATGCTAGATTTGGCTTTCCTTACCCTGGGGCTTCTCTGAAGCAGAAAGAATTTTATTTATCCCTACATTCAAGAGACCAGCAGAGTGCCCAACACAAAGCAGGTGTTTCACAAATACTTGCTAAGTTAAAGGAATACACAGGCAGGCATGGTGGCTCACACTTGTAATCCCAGCACTTTGGGAGGCAGAGGTGGGAGGATCACTTGAGGCCAAGAGTTAGAAACTAGCCTGGGCAAAATAGCACAACCCCATCTCTACAAAAGCAAAATTTTAAAAATTAGCCAGTCCTGGTGGTATGTGCCTATGCTCGCAGCTACTCAGGAGGCTGGGGCAGAAGAACAGCTTGAGGCCAGGAGTTCAAGACAGCAGTGAGCTATGATCAGACCACTGTACTCTAGCCTGGGCAACAGAGGAAGATCCTGTCTCCACTTCCCTCCCCACTCCAAAAAAAAGGAATGTGCCTATAATTGGAAGACAGTGATGAAGTTAAAGGAATAACGTAGACCAAGGTGACAGGTTTGGAAAACATTAAATCATCTTGTTTGGCAGGAAAATTGTCTATATAGGGGGATGTTGAGAGAAGGCTGGAAACCTGAGTGGGACAGCAAGAGTAAAGGCCAAGTGAGGAATTTGTAGAGTAATAGTTTTTTAGGGTAACTTGATGGATTTTTAGACACAGATTATACCACTTCTCTTTTCCCCCAATAATAGATTTGTGACTTTGGCTAAATTATGTGACTCAGAAAAGACTCAAGTACTTCATACACAAAATTAGACTACCCTCTTTAGTATGATAGGCTCAGCTGGTAGGCCTATCACCCTAGACACAGAAGAAAAAAAATTCATGCTATAATAAGGAAACTTGACAGTCATTTACAAGAGTTTACCAACTTTTGAGCAGTGAAATCTATTTTCCAAATAAACTCATACATGGAACCCTAGTACAGAATCCTTTTTTAAACTCACAATAATTGAAAGCGGCATGAAAAAAACTGGAGGCCCCACACACCCACCTTCCTTCCTCTCACAAACATTAGTTCATATACTCAAGTGAACTTCAAATCAAATATGGGGAACCCTAAAGCACTATTTAGAACACGGTCAAAAGTTTACTAATCTAGAAGGATCCAGGTAAAGTCATACAATCAAGACTCCCCTTTGTGGCTATTGATAACGAAAATAAATGCTAGGGAGGAAACAAAGAAAAAAACTAAAGATGGAAAGGAAGTCCTACCATAATTTTCCTGACCAGACCAATGCAGGGCATAAACTAGGATGGTAGTATTAAAAACACAGAAGTCAAGCAAATATAACATACAGAAACAATTTTTACTTTGTTTTCCATATTCTTGATGGGAACCCTGCTGATTCAGGAGAGACTGCCCCTCCAAAGGCTAGCTACTTCTTAGACAGCAAACTACCCCTCCTTGAGTGCTTTTCACATGCAAACCACTCAATCTAAAACTACCTCCCATCCATCCCCAATATTCAGCTCTCAAAGAACTCTTATATTTTGGGACTATTAGAATAGTCCCCTGTTCTAACAATCACGCCAGGGCCAGGTATCAAACAACTTGGGGGCTGCTCTTATATGTGAATATGTCGAGATTATTAAAATCAGTCAATTCTCCTTACCCTGCCTCGCCTGTTCCTTCTCACTAAAATCATGATAAAGGCTCTCCCCGATGATTTCCCTAGATATTTCTGCCTCCTAACCAACCCTGGTGCTTCCCTATGAGCACTATGTGGCGTGGCATATATGCCACCCTATCTGATGTGCCATGCCCTCTCTGCTTAGAAACTGTATCAATCTTTTCAATGGCAGTTGTCTCCTGACCTATTAGTTTCACCATGTTTGAATAATAATAATATAAACTACATTTTAAAAAGAGTTCAGAACCAAGCACCAAACAAACAGCATGTGTTGAGAGAATAAAACATGAAGTATTAAGAAACAGCATGGCCGGGCATGGTGGCTCATGCCTGTAATCCCAGCACTTTGGGAGGCTAAGGCGAGAGGACTGCTTGAGCCCACGTGTTCGAGACCAGCCTGGGCAACACAACAAGACCCAATCTCCACAAAAAATTTAAAAAATTAGCAGGGGTGGTGGCACATGCCTGTAGTTGCAGCTACTTGGGAGGCCAAGGTGGGAGAATCACTTGAGCCTGGGAGGTCAGGGCTACAGTGAACCCTCATGGCACCACTGTACTCCAGCCTGGGTGACAGAGAGGGATTGTCTCAAAAAAAAATAAAAAATAAAATAAAAATAGTAATAATAATAAACAGTATGAAGATGAGATTTTCTAGTTATGAGAAATGCCAAAGCAGAATATGTTTTAAGAGATAAACCTGACATAAAGTAAATACGTCTTTTTTTACTTAAAACACATTAACTATGAATATGTTTAACATCATTTATCTTCATCATTCAAGATATCTGAGCCAAAAACCTAGGCCAATAATCCTTGACTCTCATTTACATTCCACATTTAGATCATCAGAATATACAAATATCCAGAATCTGGCCACATCTCAACAACTTTACCTTTACTACCCTGGTTCAAGCCACCATCATCTCTTACCTGGACTACTGAAGAAGTAACCTCCTCACTATTCACCTGGCTTCCATTCTTGTCTTGCTACAATACCTTCTCAATGAAGAATGAGCCCTTTAAATCACAGTCAGACCATACCATTCCTCTGCTCGAAACCCTGCAATGGTTTCCTGTTTCACTCAGGGTAAAAGTTAAAGGTCCTGCTGTGGTTTAAGAAGGCTCTAAGTGATCTGTTCCCCTGCCATCCCTCTGATCTCATCTCCTACTTCTTTCACCATCATATCCAGCTCCAGCCACTTAAACCTCCTTACTGTTTCTAAAACATCAAACACAGTCACACATCAGTTTCCTCTGACTAGAACATTCTTTCCCCAGAAATCTGCATTGCTCATTTACTTACCTTCTTTACATCTCTACTATAAGTCACCTTATTAGACAGGCCTTTCTTGACCATCCTACATATAATATCACAAACATATCTGTCATTCTGTATCCCTCTTACCTTGCTTTTTCTTCATAGCAGTTAACAGTATCTGATATGTTATGGTTTTCGTTTTTTTGTGGTTTTTTTTTCCCGAGACAGAATCTTACTCTGTCTCCCAGGCTAGAGGGCAGTGGCACGACCTCAGCTCACTGCAATCTCCGCCTCCTGGGTTCAAGCAATTCTCCTGCCTCAGCCTCCAAAGTATGGGACTACAGGCGTGCACCACTATACCCGCCTAATTTTTGTATTTTTAATAGAGAACAGGTTTCACTGTGTTGGTCAGGCTGGTCTCCAACTCCTGACTTTGGGTGATCCACCCGCCTCAGCCTCCCAAAGTGCTCGGATTACAGGCGTGGGCCACCACGCCCAGTTTTTTGTATGTAATTTACTGTCTCTCCCCATTACAAATAGGCACCTAAGAGGCTGGAACTTTGTTTCATTCACTGCTGTGTATGAGTGCCTAAAACAGTGTCTGAGCAGGCACTCAGTAAATATGAAATAAATAAATATACCAAGAATTTGGCCTTTCTGAGGGATTTACACTTGCACTGCTCAAAAATCCATAAACCTAGCAAAGAGGCAAAACTGGTTCACTAGTGTTAATATATAAAAATGTAAAAATAAAAATATAGTCTTCTAAGAAAGATGGAAGGCTTGACAGTAAATGATTAACTACCAAAAGAATAAAGTATAAATGAGAGATTGGCAACCATATGAACTCACCTCAAGAGAATAACAGATACCTACAAATGAACATGTGAAAAACTTTATAATAAAACTATATAATTAAGCACAGAGAATAAGACTATCTTGCCAAGATTTGCTAACTTGGCAAACATCCATATTAAACTCAGCTTCCCCAATTCCAGATACAAATGGAATTGTGAATTTGGCAATTCACTGGAGAGAAAGACTGCATTACAATCTAGGTTCACATTAAAGTTACCTCATTCTTCTCAACTTAGATCTGACCCAGAGGAAAATTTTTAACAGATTCTATTGGACATGTGCCATACTATAGTCAGTGAAGTTCAAAATTAACATTTTAGATGTTAACCTAAATGATTTGTTTTGTTTTCCTAAAACTAAACTGTACTAAAAAAATGCATTATGAGTATAAAATGAATTATTTTAAACAATATTTTGTCAAAGAAAAAGCAATTTATAACACCAGTCCTTCCCTCGTATTTTGATTTCATTCATGTAATGCCTCACCCATGGCTGAACACATGGTAGCACTCAAGCTGTTCACTGATAAGAGAGAGATAATATTCTTTCCTTCAAGGTTTATTCAATATAGATATGTCCACCTCAACCTTCCCAGTTATTTAAAAAAAAGCAAACGAAAATTATGCACCCTAAATTTGTATATAAATGTATTAATCATTTATTTAACAATTAGTATGTCATAAAGCATAGTTTACATATCGAAGACACAAAATAAAAATTGCACATGCTGCTATCAATAAATTCATAACGTGGTAGGGAAGTCATATAAACTATAATAGAAAATGATAACTTCTATGATCTTGGGGTACACAGGATGCAAAGGAAGCCCAGAGGAAAAGTTCCCAAGACAGAATGCGTAGAAAAAAGATGGGAGAAAATGCAGGCACAAAGTAACACTGAGAAGAGGGCAGAGGTAAACCTAACGCTACCTACAAATGATAGTATGGCTAAAGGAAAGGAAATGTCACATGAATAAAGACGTATGCAGAGCCCAGGGCCTTACATGACACCCTTAAAAATTTGGCTGTTAAATGGGAGGATCTTAAGTAAGACAGTAATATGAGCTGTGTTTCATTTAAGATGGTCAATCTAACAGTATCATGAAGTTTACTTTAGAAAGGAGATTGAGACTGCAGATTATTAAATCAGTCGGTACTGATCCAGAAGAAGGTAGAATGGTGGCAGCGGTGGTGGCTTTGGCAGCTCAGGACTGAGTGCAAGTAACAGAATAGGCACGATTCTCCAGAGGCTCTTCAGGTTCTCCTCTGTCTTTCGGTCAGCAGTCTCAGTCCGTTTGCAGAGGAACATTGGTGTTACAGCAGTGGCGTTTAATAAGGAACTTGATCCTGTACAGAAACTCTCCATGTATAAGGTTAGAGAATACAAATCTAAGTGACAGACAACAGGAGGATCTGTTGATACTGATCCAGAGTACCAGCAAGAGCCGGAGAGGAAGCTTTTTAAGCTCAAGCAAATGTATGGTAAAGCAGACATGAATACATTCCCTAACTTCAAATTTGAAGATCCCAAATTTGAAGTCATCAAAAAACCCCAGGCCTGAAGAAATAAAGTAAAATTAATCTGGTAAGTTGTCAAGGGTTAGCAGTACAACTAGCTAGAAGTTTCAGAATAAACATACATTCACAACTGTCAAGTGTTCTTTTAGTCTCGATTCCAAATAAATTATTTGGTGATGTGGAGTATTAAAAAATCTGGAAGGAAAAATAAAGATGTGGATGAAAAGAAGGGGATATTACTTGAGAGATATTGGGAAAGTTATAGATATCGGAACTGGTGAATAATGAAAACTTGAATCAACTCAGTGGCAGTGGAGCTGGACAGGAAGGCGGGAAGGAAACATCAACAGGACCTGGTGACTGATTAAGGGCAGAAGATTGGGCCAGACACAGTGGCCTGCAATGCCAGCACTTTGGGAGGCCAAGGCAGGCAGATTACTTGAGTCCAGGAGTTTAAGACCAGCCTGGGCAACATGGTGAAACCCTGTCTCTAAAAGAAAAAATATATATACATACAAAAATTAACCAGGGGTGGTGGTGCATGCCTGTAGACCCAACTACCTGGGAGACTGAGGTGGGAGGATCACTTGAACCCAGGAAGCGAAGGTTCCAGTGAGTGGAGATCACGCCACTGCACTCCAGTCTGGGTGACAGAGTGAGACCCTTTCTCAAAATAAAATAAAAAATAAAGGCGGAAGATTGGACAGAAGGAGGATACTCTTGGTTAATGGCATCACCACCCAACCAGTTGCCTCAAATATACAGTTCGTTCAGATATAAAGGGAGAAACAAGTCTGATGAAAAAACAGTGAAAACAACTTGGAGATACTGGATTTGAATTATTTCAAAATAGTAAAGAAAAGAAAATGATATAAGCAGATTATTAGAAATAAGTCTAGAATTCAAGACAGAGATAAAAGCTGGAGGAAAGCCAGGGAATGGTGATCTCCTAGAAATCAAAAAAGGTAAGAGATTTAACAAACAGAGAATGGTTACCAATGCCAAATAGGAGTAAAGGTGTTAAGAATGTCAGTAGGGTGGTAGGGAAGACACAGTCAAAGTCTGTTCAGGGGTAAATGAAAGGCAAGTGGGCAAATGGAAGCAGTAAGTATCCATTAGTCTTTTTATATGTGGCTCTGAAAGAAAGGGGTAAGACAGCAGTAAAGAACTGTTCTCTACTGCTGTCTTTCAGAGCCTTTCTTTCAGAGTCACATATAAAGCAATTCACTAGAACCTCCACTTCCTGGGTTCAAGTGATCCTCTCACCTCAGCCTCCCAAGTAGCTGGGACTACAGGCATGCGTTTTCTATAGTATTTTGAGATAATTCAAATCCAGTATCTCCAAGTTGTTTTCACTGTTTTTTCATTCTCCCAAAGGAGAATTGTTTGTCTCCTAAATCAAGGAGCATGTGAGCCTGTGAAGTTCCATAGCAGAGAGGAAATAAGTGATGGGTAGGAGAAAAAAAAAACAAGAAGGAAGAGGCATACCCTTCTATAATACTACAGCCAGAAAAGAGTAAAATGAGGCCCCAAAGTTCAGGCATATATATATGGCCATTTAACTAGGACTTTTTAAGCAATAAGCATGCTGTGCTTAGGCTATCTCAGCACTATTGTTAAATGTTTTAATTATGTAATTTTTGATACTTTTGATACTTTTAATTTGTAACTTTTGATAACTTTGATACATTCATGTTATCATATGTTGTAATTATTGTTGTTACTATTACATTTTCTCTATATAGCACTATGTATGGGGCAACATACTAAGTAGCTTTACAAAAATTATTTCTTTTAATCCTTACCAAAATTCTATGAGGAAGTATTTCTCCATTTTATATATGAGAAAACTGAGGGATAGAAAGGTTAAATAACTTGCCCTCAAATACTCAGCAAATAAAGGACAGAGTTGAAAATGGAACCCGGGCAGTCTAGCTCCAAAGCCTATGATCTTAACCATCAAGTTATGCTACCTCTTTTCAGGTGGATAAAGAATACTTTTGGTTACTAACTTAATCTGAAGACAACTATTCTCTAGCAGGAAATATTTCTAATTTTACAATCCATGTAGGAGAAAATTGAGTTTACTGATCAGAAACTTGCTAGACTACATTATTAAGTAAAAAAACACACAGAATTAAAAGTAATATTATTTAAAACATCCATACATTTTTAATCTATATAAACATGTACACATAATAATAGTTCTCATCTATATAAATATGTACATATAACAATTGTTCTTAAATTTTACCATGCATCAGAATTTCTTGGCGGGCTTGTTCAAATGCAGACTGCTGAACCCCTACTTCAAACTCCAATCTTTCCCTATTATTTACAAAATAAAGTACAACTTCTTCTCAGCATGGCTTACCTCTGGCCATGAGGCATTGTCTAATTATTCATCTTTCAATATGTTTTTAGTACATTACCTATTTTTTTATGCTTTCCCTAATACAACCCTTCCTAATAAAGCCATATATTCCTTCTACGATTCCAAAGCACCTCTAAAATAGTAAAAAACAGAACAACAATGATAATAATATCAATTAACTCTGTGGGGCATTCCCCAAGGAAGCATGAATTACCTCATTCAATCCTCATAACAACTTCTCAGGATAAAGATTATAATTATTCTCACTGTATATATGGGAAAAATATGTGTTAAAGACAAAAAGTATAAGGCACTCCAAGATTATAATACGAAGATCTAACCTGTTTATGGTTATTGTACTGGCAGTGTCCTATTACAAGAGTATAAGTTACACAGACTATGAATTTCAGGATGCCAAATAATTCCATTTCAAAATGACACTTTCAAAATCAAATTAATTAATTATAAGACCAAAGTCATATAGTTAAAATTTAAAACACATTATTTAAAATGAAATTTAAATTTGTCAGCTCTTTTTTTTTCCCTTAGCAAATGGAGCTATTACCCATCTGACACAGAATGTAATAAATATAAACTATCCAAAACTAATAAAATAGCATTTGAAAATGTCCTTGCAATATTGTTCATGATAAAGGTAAAATAATATGCCAAGTTCCTGACAATCCTAGTAGTGCATAAAGTACTTCCCTTTTGGACAATGCTAACTTTCTTATGATTGAATTAGATCCATGATTTAATATACATCATTTGTAAGATTTTTTTTTTTTTTTTACAAAAAGCAGACTTCTTTCATAGTAAATTTCAAAACGAAAACCAATATTTTTTTTACAGAGGAAAAATGCCTAAAAGTCCAAATACTGATCTTACAAAGAGACATGAAAGGTAAAATCAAGTATGAACCAGGCCTGGATCCCCATATCTTCAGTTTCTATTTATCAAACAGAAAAATCTTTCCAACTTTCTCCTTTCCTGTATAAGACCAAAACTATGCAATATTCTGTTTGTATTACAATTACACTAATTCAATGCAGGTCACTTGCTTTTTACTGAGTCCAGATGACATTCAGTAAACTAAACATGGGCCAATTAGTTTAAAAAAAAAAGGAGGAAAAGAAAAAAGGAAGAAAGGAGTGTGTTCTGATTGCCTTTGGGTAGGTCATACAGTGGCTACAGAGCATCACAGCCTGAACCTCATTTTGGCTAACACCAACCATACGGCTAACATTAAGGACCAGCATTTTTTATTCCTTTCAGATTTCTCACATTTGGAAATTCCAATTTAAATACATTTTCTGGTGAAAGTGAGGACAGCACTCCTGCATAATATCAGTTTTCCCCTAATTCAACTCCAATGTCTTATTTTGGAGCTACTAAAATGGAGTCTGCACAATGTCTAAAAAAGTATAATAATCCTTTTGAACCAGTTTATGTATTACAGTTATAAATGAGCAAATGAAACTGATGATTTAGCTGACACAAACCCACACAAAAAAAGATGGTCTAAAGCCATGAAGTTTCAACATCAATGTTTGTAATCTCAAATCAACCTGAACCATCATACAATTAGATATATGATAAACTAAGTAACAGAAATATTCATAACTAAAAGCAGTATTATTTTTAAATATCTTATTAGGTGTTGGCACCCAACATTTTCTTATAATCTATCATGTAAAGAAATCTGTTTTACTATTCCTTTTAAACTCTCTACTCATGCTACTTTAGTTGTATTTCTAGAAATAAATAATAAACTCTCTGTTCACCAATTTTTTTGGCTAAGAAACTTTTTAAAAGTTATAATGTAACTAAGTTAAAATGTACATATAATCATAATTTGATATCAGACTGCTTTCATACAAAAAACCTACATTAATTCCTCAAGTAAATTTATACTTTATCAATTGTTGGTATTTTAAATTAAAAAGTACTCAAAAGAAACTATTCATTCACCAATATTACAAAAATGGAAGTCTCCAAATATGTAAACTAGCTTGATTTTTAGATTTGTTACTTATTTAGTCTAATTTTTTTAAACTTGCCTAAATTTAACTGAAGAATATTATGTTCCTGCAAGTGTTCACGAATACAAAGATACAGTAATGAAGATGGAAATTATTTACTCTAACAATTCTGACTGCATGACTGTTAAATCACTTACATACGGTCAAATGATCTACAAGGAAGCAGGGAGGTCCTGAAATTGTGTACTCATATCCATTTTCAACTACTGCACAGGTGACACAACCAATCAAGGCATTACTGAAACAGAATGGGAATAGAAAGCACTTAGTGAATAAAAGTGACTTCTTTAGACAAAAATGTAGAGGTTAGCTTGTGACCAAGGTGGAAGAAACAACAGCACCATTCCTCCCATTGTTTGTTCATATTAAGAGAAAAGTGAGACCAATAAGAGGCAAAGGACAGAGGACAGCAACACCAGCAAAGAGTCAGGCAGCAGTGGGGTCAGAGCACAAGAACAATATTAACAGTTAAACATGGAGCACAGAAGGGGTGGTTTAAATGTCAGTTTTACCCAACTATTTATAGGACAGTTCTTACATATCACTGAATCAATAAGCACTATTCCCAAAAGCTTGGAAATAAATGTTACAATGAAATGTTGGTTATGTAAAAATCTTATTCAATGCAGTAATTACTATTTAGAAAAGAGCAAATATAGTAAATATTAAGTAAAAATTAATAATAATTAAAATGGGCTTATGGTCTGAAATATAATAGGACATATGATGGGAAAGGATTACTGTTCTAACAACTATGCATAAAGCTGTGAAAAGCCAACAGTTATATTAATCTGTAGAAACAGTACTCTAAAAATTACAATAGGGAGATATACTTTTATTTTTTTTCTTTTTACACAAGGTCTTATTCTGTCACCCACACTGGAGTACAGTGGCATGATCATGGCTCACTGCAGTCTCAACCTCCTGGGCTCAACCGATCCTCTCAACTCAGGTTCCTGAGTAGCTGGGACTACAAGAGCACACCACCACACCCAGCTAATTGTTTTTGTATGTTTTGTAGAGACAGGGTTTTGCCATGTTGCCCAAGCTGGTCTGAAATTCCTGGGCTCAAGCGATCCACCCACCTCAGTCTCCCAAAGTGCTGGGATTATAGGCATGAAGTACCATGCCCAGTCCAATATGGATATTAATCCTCCTGAAATAGATGGGATTTTAAAATGCAATACTCAGTTTCAATGTTGAAATGTGCTCTTCTTTGACTGAAGATGACATGACACTGTGAAAGCTTTCTTCTAACAAGGGAATTTTTAGGCCTTCACACAACAAGTTTTCATAATGTTTCACTACTTTCAATAAGCTTCATGACTATTGATGCTTTGGGGAAAATTTATTTTTTGTTTCTTCATTTGCTTTTCAAAACCAAAGGCATACAGTAATAATTCATTATGCTTTTACAACCAGGTTTCATCTGATGTCAATGTTATCTTTCATATATTTTTAAGTGTTTTTCCATGTTAACGTGAAGGTGTGTTTCTTAACTTTACATAGCAAGAAACAAAGACACGCCTTTGTTCAGTTTAAATATTTTGGCTCCTGGCCAGGCGTGGTGGCTCACGCCTGTAATCCCAGCACTTTGGGAGGCTGACACAGATGGATCACCTGAGGTCAGGAGTTCAAGACCAGTCT
Organism: Theropithecus gelada; assembly: GCF_003255815.1. NCBI lineage: Eukaryota > Metazoa > Chordata > Mammalia > Primates > Cercopithecidae > Theropithecus > Theropithecus gelada. The sequence goes on from NC_037676.1 coordinate 101,011,503, forward strand.
GGCAAACATGGTGAAACCCCATGTTTACTAAAAATACAAAAATTAGCTGGGCTTGGTGGTGTATATTTGTAATCCCAGCTGCTTGAGAGGCTGAGGCAGGAGTTATTTGTTATGTGTTATATGTTATTCCATATTCCCTATTCTATTCTATTCTACTCATTCAGAGACAGGATCTCACTGCATCACTCAGGCTGGAGTGCAGTGGCGCGATCACGGTTCACTGCAGTCTCGACCTCCTGGGCTCAAGTGATTCTCCCACCTCAGTCTCCCAAGTAGCTGGGACTACAGGCACAAACCACTATGCCAGGCTAATTTTTGTATTGTAGACACAGGGTTTCACCACGTTGTCCAGACTGGTCTAGAACTCCTGAGCTCAAGTGATCTGCCTGCCTTGGCCTCCCAAAGTGCTGGGAATACAGGCTTGAGCAACTATGCCTGGTCTCCATATTCATTTTATTCAAAAGAATTTTATACACAAAATTATGGCAAAATTTCAAAGAAGAATATACTCTTTTGTAGTTCTATAATCTAGTGGAAAAATGTGACATAAAAAATGTAAAAGTTAATGATATACTAGTGGAGGGCTCCTCATATTCAATTAACTTTGATTTTATTCTCAATTTATTTTATACTACCATTCTTCTTACGAACATATCTTCAACACTTTCATTGTACCAATAAGCAATACAATAATCAACAATTTGCATTCATTATTAAAGTATTAAATTTAAAACACCAAAGCACCTACTTGAAAGGAACATTCCAATATACTTTAATTATTCTTGGTCATTTGCTCATGTTTCCTTAAATATAAATACAGTATACCTAACAAATAATAAGCATAATTATAAATATTACCACATTTTACAATTCTTTATTCCAATAAAGAAAACATATGCTCAAATAATGGAATTTAACTATAAAATCTATTTTTTAGCTCATTGAAAAAACATAAAAAAGGGATGATTAAACTATTTACCTGTCTTAAATATTTAAGAGGATATGTTTAGTTATACTACTATATTTATATGTTATATAAACTATATATTAATGCATTTATATACTATAGTAATATGTATTTATATACTATAAAAATATAATACTATATATACTACTGGCTTTCTAAATACATTCCTAATTTCCTTTATTTACTACTTTAACTTTGTAGTTTATAATTTACAAATTTCCCAGCATTATATCTTCCCCACAAGATTTCCCTTTCTACTGGCTACTAACATACAATGTTTAAGGACTAATTAATCATAGATTGGTTAATGAATCTACAAAATATTTAGATCTTTTATTTCCATTTTTCTTTCCTGCTAACTGACTTTTGACCATGTTAGTGTTTATTAAGCTAAAGATCCAAATTAGCTAAATTCTTGCCCTCCCAAATAGGAGGTAGTCTAAAACAAAGGTGTTGGCTGACTGCAAGTTCTGGTGGAATTTACCTATTAATCAATTCTACACCATTTTGTCAAATCTGACCCAATATAGTGCCAAAAGAACATTCTTAAATATTAAGACTTCTATCTTTGGCATATAAGATTCATTCATCCAACAAATATATACTGAGTAACTACTATAGGCCAAGCACTGTTCTAGTGCTTAACATGTATTAGTGAACAAAAGAAATAAGAAATTCCTGCCCTCATGTTGCCAATTTACCAACCCTGTGCTGCGCTCCACACCAAAAATACAAAATTGAAGATACTACGTCTTACTTAAAGAATATTTAACCTAATTAAGGCAAGAAAAAAGTCCTCAATGCAACTTATCATATAATGCTAAAATAGGCATATGTAAACAGTAGCAGAAGCATATATAAAGTGCCATGGAGAGTAGAGAAGAAGAAGCCTCTGTGCAGATGTTATTGAGTACATCACAAGGACTATAATTCTCTCTGCCTATAACAATCAAACACACGCATTCCAACTTGAGAACAGATATGCCCAAGACAGTAACACAGCTTTATATCTAACTCTATGTTGTCTTTCTCAGAGGTAAATCAAGGTACTGCTTTACAGACCTTCATAATTTATGTCCCCTTAGCATCTTCAAGAGTTAATGGAAAAGGAGGGAAAATTCTAATCACTACATGTTGACACTTGTTAGTAGCCAAGAAAAGTTCTCAAACAATGACAATTTTAAAAATTAAGTTGTATACACTTTCTAGGTTAACCGTGGGCCTCAATAATCCCTACCATTCCAATACAGAAAGACAAATATCACAAGTTCTCACTCATATATGAGAGCTCAAACCACTGGATCTCATGACATACAGAGAACAGTTGCCATCACCAGAGGCCAGGAAGGGGAGCAGGGAGGGAGGGGTGAAATTGAGGGAAAAGGGATATAAATGTATTTATTAGCACTGAACTGTACACTTAAAAATGGTAAAGATGGTAAATTTAAAAAATATTTTCAATAATAATAATATTAATAATTATCCTTACCATCCTTATCTCTTATTCACATGGAGACATTAGCTACCATTTATTAAGTGCCTCCAGCAGGAGAGGCACTGTGTACACCCTTTATATAACATTATTTCTAAGGCTTAAACCTTTAGAAGATTAGTATTTTTATTACCCAGTTTTTCACATATGAAGACTGAGGGTGGGAGAGATTGTATAATTCGCCCAAGGTTGTACACCATTTGGCCTGGAATGTAAAAAAAATCCATATGAACACAAAGTCAAGGATCTTTTCACTCTACCTCATAGCTGCCCACTCTCATAAAGAATCTAATATTGAGGGATATTAATTCCTCTTCTATGATTATTTTTAAACATCTTATATGTAGATACATATGTAAACTGATCTAAAACAGTTTACATCCTTGTTGAAAACAGGATCACATATGATTACCTAGCCTGCTAACCTAGACAGGCAGATGGATAGATAGGCAGGTGGAAGAATGAACAAAATCTCAAGTATAATGACATCCAAATTGTTTAAATCTACTGCACAGTGTTCTTATAAATCTTCAATGGCAAGTCCATTTGACTGACACTATTTCTGAAAGAATAATTAGGCTAGGCACAGTGGCCCATGTCTGTATTCTCAGCATTTTGGGAAGGCAAGGCAGAAAGATCACTTGAGCCCAGGAGTTTGGGACCAGCTTGAGCAACATAGGGAGACCCTCATCTCTACAAAAATATTTAAAAATTAGCTGGGTGTGATGGCACACACCTGTAGTCTCAGCTACTCCAGAGGCTGAGGTGGGAGGATCACCTGAACGCGGGAGATTAAGGCTGCAGTGGGACATAATTGCTCTCCACTGCCCTCCAGCCTGGGTGACACAGAGCTCAAAAAATGATAAATAATAAATAATAAAAGAAAGCACAATTAAACAAAAAATAAACTTACCTTGAGATCTTTGTAACACCTTTATTATCCCTATTACCTCATCTTCTATTAATACCCTTCTGGCTCACTCCAGCCACAGTGGTCTCTAGTTAAGAATCAAAGAGCCAAGCATGTTCCCATCTCACACAGACTTTGTACTGTCTGTTCCCTCCAACCAAGGCAGTCTTACCCCAGATGGCTCGCTCCCTTGTGTGCTTCAGTCTTTAGCTTAAATATCTCCTTAACAAGGCATCCTTGACTACCATTTAAAAGTACAATCAGACCTTCATACTCCCTAATCACCATCCAATGATATATTTTATGTATGTGTATTATGTCTAATCCAACCAGAATATAAACACAATGAAGGCAGGAATTTTTGTTTTACTCAAGGCTATATATCCCGCCCATAGAAAAGTGGCTGATGCGTAACAAATATTTGTTGAATGAATAAATGAACTTTGTGGCCAGGCACAGTGGCTCATGCATATAATCTCAGCACTCTGAGAGGCCAAAGGAAGGATCACTTGTATCTAGAAGTTCGAGACCAGCCTGAGCAACATCCTGAGACTTCACCTCTACACAAAACTTAAAAATTAAGTGGGTGTGGTGGCATGCACCTGTAGTCCCAGCTACTCAGGTCTACTTGGGCTGAAGTGGGAAAATCTCTTGAGCCCAGGTATCTGAGGCTGCAGTTACTATGATCACGCCACTGCACTCCAGCATAGGCAACAGAGAAACACCCCAACTCAATAATAATAATAATAATAATAATAATAATAAATGAACTTCATTACCTGGAACCTAAAGAGGAATTGTATAAGTTCAATGTCATCACTGATAAATAATTCAATTAAAGACTTCTTTTAAAGCAAAGTTTTATGTTATTTGGCACTACTGAACTTCTCCTTCTTATAGAATGTTTGCCTCCTTACTCTGGCCAACAATCTTCTTTTCATTGCTCTTTAGAAATTTAACACGATGAAAATCAGTGTTTGACTTTAAAAGTCAAAGTATGAATGAAACCAAACTTGTACACAGCTATTAGCTCTCATTTCAATAAACTGTTATTAAACCCATAATCTTTTGAGAGAGCAATTCATAGATTAAAAATTAAAATTAAGATTTTATCTGATGCTTTATGGCATCCATTGTATTGAATGCATTTGTTTAATATTTCTAAGTCTTTAGAAAAGCTTCTGAGAAAATTGATTTCCTTATGTTGTTTACAGTCTGTGACCAAGTATTTTTAGGACATTCACATGAATAAAGGGTCCCAAATGCAATAGAATTTATAATGCCACATCATAACTTAAGCTTTAAATTATCCATGTCTTTTATGTTTAACAAAAAAAAATCTATTATCCAAAACTATTTATTATGTTAAAATACTTTTACTCAACAATAATTTTTTTCTCCTAAGGTAAATGAAGGTATATGACCACCTCCCCAATTATATAACTTTTTATTATTTTAATTAAATTAACTGATACCAGCATGTTTTAATATCATCTCTACGCATTCAGAAGAAGTAAATAACCTAGAGATCAAAATACACAGTAAACCCATACAAACAGCAGTTTTTCATTGCCATCTCTCTATATATAAACATTGAATGCAATTCTATGGAAGTATGGCTCCACATATTCAGATGAGGAATATGTCTGTTTACATGTGTCTCTTTCCTGGTCCACATTACACTGGGACCTGTGTGTGCCTCTGTGGTTAAGATTTACTGCATGTTCATATTAAAGTCTCATTTCCAACATTTAAACATGCAGTCACAAATATCAATTACAACAATTATTAGTACAATCCTTGGTATGCCAAAGATTTGGGAGTTCATAAAGTTGAAATTGATTGTTTATGGACAATTACAGGTACCAAAATGATTTAAAACATTTCAATTTTTCTTTGGCTCTGCTGAATCAGACACATTTAAACAACAGAACCAGAAGCAGAGACTTAAATATCAACTTGTAATCAAAAATCACCAGTAATGTCTTAGCAGCATGGTCATCCTCCTACTCAGTAGAGTTCTTAAACATACAGGGACTCTAATATTAGCTTCAAAACATTTTCAGAATAAATGTCTAGCAAAAATATGTCAAATCTGGACTTAAGGAACACATAAGGCCTAAGAAATAATTGCTATCTCAAATACTGTGGAGTTAATAAGGTTTTAAAGTATATAAAGTTGCTATACGCTAAATGGCACATTTTATATTAGACATCCTTTCTTGCTATAAACACTGTATTATATATTAAACTGTAGCAAAAGTGAATGAATCTATGAGGAATATCGAAATGAAATTTTCAAATACTCACATAATGACATACTACACTGTGAGGTACTTTATGACAGAGTATCTGATTCATTCATCTTTTAATTCCTAGTGCTTGAATACAGAGTTGATATTCAGTAAATACCGATTGATTAAATAGATAAATGAGTAAATACAACATGAAGAATAATTATGTAATGAGACTTCTGATTTTACAAAACACTTTCACTACTTTTCTAATTTTATATATATGTATACATATATAGATAGATACAGATACAGATATAGATATAGAGACAGGGTTTTGTCATGTTGCTGGTCTAGAATTCCTGAGCTCAAGCAATCCACCCACCTTGGACTCCCAAAGTGTTGGGATTACAGGTGTGAGCTATCATGCCCAGTTGTGTTTCACCACTTTTCAATGTCAACTTCAAGAAAATGAAAATTGCACCTTTCCGAACAAACTTTAAGTCTACCCTAAACTCCTAAGAATCAACACTAAGAGTAGATGACATAATGTGTGGGAAAATAAAAAGTCAGCCAGCCAGCTGGACATCAGTCTTTTCGCTGACTGCTATGACTAAACTCTTCAAGGTTATAACCTGTCAAATGCTATCACTGTAATGAATTATTTCATTGCTAGTGTTACCTTCTTTCCTTGGTCTTCCCCTTTCTAGACAAGAATTCCTGTTATTATCTCATTCCCTTCTTGACTGCACTCTCCACACTGGTTTCAATTTGTACTTGACCTAGTTCCCAGAAAACACCCAGTTTTCCTTTGCTCACTTAGTATCTTAATATTTGTAATATTAATAACCCACTTATCTATTCAATTGTTTAATTGTATTTTATCTATTCTCTATTCAATTGTTTATTTCTATTTAATTGTAGTAACTCTATTCAGAGCTAGCCTATGCAAAAGAGAAGAAAGCAGGCTTCGGATGTGACTTACTTAGTACTGAAAGATCCCAACCCTAATATATACAAACACATACACATACACACACACACATCTGCTATAAACCAAAATTAGAGATACATTTCTTTGTGTTAAACTCCTACTTCTTGAGGTTCTTATTCTCCCTCCTTCCCTCTCATCTGTTATCTCACTTTTTTTTTTTTTTTTTTTTTTTGAGACGGAGTCTCGCTCTGCCGCCCAGGCTGGAGTTCAGTGGCCGGATCTCTGCTCACTGCAAGCTCCGCCTCCCGGGTTCACGCCATTCTCCTGCCTCAGCCTTCCGAGTAGCTGGGACTACAGGAGCCCGCCACCGCGCCCGGCTAGTTTTTTGTATTTTTTTTTAGTAGAGACGGGGTTTCACCATGTTAGCCAGGATGGTCTCGATCTCCTGACCTCGTGATCCGCCCGTCTCGGCCTCCCAAAGTGCTGGGATTACAGGCTTGAGCCACCGCGCCCGGCCTGTTATCTCACTCTTTACCTCCTTCTCTTTTTTCTGTTTTATGGTAAATCTCTCCAGCTAACTTAATTCTCCTTTCTTGTACATACAACATCCAATTTGTCAAAAAAATTATGTGGGTTTTTGTTTCAAAATACATCCAAAATCTGACTAGGTCTTACCACCTCCACTGTTACCAACCTAACGCATGCCACCATCATCTCTCATCTGGATTACTGCAGAGGCCTCCCAACTGGCCTCTTTGCTTCTATCTTTGCCCACCCCACCCCCACAACCTATTCTCAACAAAACCTAAGTAATCCTTTAAAAATGTAAATCAGATCTTATCACTCTGCTGCTCAAGGCCTGTCTACAAGGCATTACTCCTGATCTCATCTACTTCCATCACCTCCCTTACTTCCTGTCTTTCTTTGACATTATCTCCTACTTCTCTGTCCCTAGATCACTCTGCTTCCTTCTGCCTCTCCAAACACACAAGGGCTTTCCACTGACCATTCCATCTGCCCAAAATGATCTCCCCAGGTATATGTGTGGTTTGCTCCCACAATACTCAAATATCACCTTCCCAAAGAGGCCCTGACTACCATATTTAAAAATCACAAATTTGTCCACCAAAACTCCCTCTATCCTTCTTACTGTACACTCTAGTTCTTTTTAATCATTTCCAAAACGCTTATGGCTTTCTAATATTCTATATAAATTACTTATTATGTATTGTTTTTTATCTATTGCCTCCTTCTAGGATGTAATCTCTGATATATCCCAAATGCCTAGAAAGGTATCTGGCAGAGTAGACACTGAATAAAAATTTGAATACATGAAAATATACTAGACTATCTTTATATATAATACATATATAGTATGTTCTCTTTTTGTTTGTTTTTTGAGACAGGGTCTCATTCTGTTACTCAGGCTGGAGTGCAGTGGCACGATCTCGGTTCACTGCAACCTCAGCCTCTGAGGGTCCACATGCACAGCCACCATGCCCAGGTAATTTTTGTATTTCTTTGTAGAGACACAGTTTGCCATGTTGCCAAGGCTGGTGTTGAATTCCTTGATACAAGCAATCCTCCCATCTAGGCCTCCTGAGTAGCTGGGATTGTAGGCATGAGCCATTGCACCCAGTCTTGATGTCATTATCTAATGTCTCCTCCTTAATAAATTGTTAATAACCCTTAATAAATTGTGGCTAACATACCTTTTACAATACAACTCTAGACCATTAATGTGTCCCATAAATCCTGTGTGCATCAGGAGGTATCTTTTTTGCCTCAGCGCCTTTTATTAACGCGCTGTCAGTATTCTACTTGGGCTTTATTCAAATACAAGCCTATAACTATTGGATCTTTTTCCATCCCTCTTACTTTCCTATTCTTGATTTTTTTCCCCTACCTTTCTCCACAACTCCAAGTAACCAATAATGACAACCTGATATGTATCACTCTATACCTTCTTCTCCATCCTTAAATAACCATGTACAAACATATGTAGAGATTTAAAATTCTATTTTGTTTCTTGGGGAATGAAGTTGTCCCCATATATACTTCTTCACATCTTATTTTTCTCATCTCATAGCAAACAGTGGAATATAACTACATTAATTGGTATACACAGAGCTCCATTCTTTTTAATGACTGCGTAATGTTACAAGGCCAAAATGTATCAAATGTATTCAACTTTTCCCACCTTGCTTCCAGCTTTTTACCACTAATAAAAATACTGCAAAAAGATCTTGTTTTAAAAAATGCATATATCCTTACATATTTATGCTTTTATTTTTATGAGATAAATTCTAGGAGTAAAACTGCCAAAACTGCTTTCCAAAAAAAGAAGTAAATGTCACATTTCTACCACTAATGCCTTTTGCTCTAATTTGCCAACAATATTGAGTGGAGCCATAACATTTTCAACTTTGGATATATGATGATATCTCAGCCAGGCACAGTGGCTCAAGCCTGTAATCCCAGCACTTTGGGAGGCCGCAACAGGTGCATCACTTGAGGTCAGGAGTTTGAGACCAGCCTGGCCAATATGGTGAAATCCCATCTCTACTAAAAATACAGAAATAAGCCAGCTGTGGTGGCACACACCTGTAGTCCCAGCTACTCGGTAGGCTGAGGCAGGAGAATCACTTGAACCCGGAGGCGGAAGTTGCAGTGAGCCAAGATCATGCCACTGCACTCTAGCCTGGGTGACAGAGCAAGACTCCTTATGTTATTAAGTCTGATAATATTTTACTGGTACCTTTTAGATATCATAAGCATACAATCATAGCAGCAAAATAAAATGTATTTTTCCTCTTGTTTTCTAATGTTCATACAGACTATTCCATTGTTTACCTTATTGAGTGTGCTAGAACAAAACTGAATAATGATAATAATGATAATAGACGATATACTTGTTAAGAAATAACATTAGCATTCCACTGTTAAAAAGTTTGCTTTTTATATACTTTATATTTATGTACTTAAGAAAGGCTGTTGAATTTTATTCAATTTTTTCAGCATCTATTATCATCATCTAATTTTCCTTCTTCAATTTGATAAACCCTACATGATATCCTTTAATTCATGCAGACTTATTTTCAGTTACAGGCTATTAATTAGTATGTCCTTTGTATTTCAAAAATTCTTTATTTAGTATGCTTCCAGTTACTCTATCATTATCCATTTGGATTTGGTAATATATATTGAAAGGTTTATTGATTATAACTGTTTCTTCTTCATAATCTTTCAAGGTCTCAATTCTGATTCATTTACTGCTTGGTTAGAGTTCGTTCAAGTATTTTCCTCAAATGAAGCAAATGAGAGTTATATTCTGTCAGTCTTCGAATATCTAAAAATATCTTTACTCTGAAAGGTGCATGAAATACTGGTTGAGTCACTCATTCATTCATTATTTAATAAGAATTTACTCTATGTAATACAGACGGATATAACATGACAAAAAAGTCCCTGCCTTTAAAGAACACATATATTCCGGCATACAAAAACAGACAATAAGCACATAAATGAATCAATTAATTAAATATAAAATGGTTAGAAGAGCTAAGAAAAAAATAAGGCAAGGAAAGGAGAATCTTTTATAATATATACATAACAGTCAAGACCAACCTCTGATTTTGACAATGATGGCCATTCACCCGTATATAGTGCTTTCTAAGTGCTGGGTACTGTGGTAAGTACTGGACACATATCAAATTATTCAAACATAAACAACCCTTCGAGGTAGTTACTATTAAAATAAAAATGCTATAACTGATGAAACTGAGGCACAAACAAGTGATTTACCAAAAGTAAAACAGCAAATAAGTAGTAGAATCAAGCTGTCCAGCTCTTAACCATTATGTTTTCTTGCTTCTCTGATAATATGCCATTTCAGTAGATAATGAAACGAAATGAAGGCAGAAGAGAGAGCCATAGGGTTATACGGAAGAATAGAATTCCTAGCAAAAAGAAAAGCCACCACAAAGACCTTATAAACTCAATGAAAAATAGATATAAATACATTAAAATATTTGTATTGTAATTTTAGACTCAATCTTAAAATATGTGGCTGAAACAACAATTCCTCATATGCACAGAAAAATGTTTAAGTTATATCACCTTATCACTCAAGAACTGATCAGATAAAGTACTCAGGATTAAAATGCAAAAAAAAAAAAAGATTAAGAGTATCTTAATGTGATTTCTTAAAATTTCCTTCTAAAACTAAATGCTAGAATTTATATAAAGTGAAGAAACACAGACACATTCTCAATAAAAATAGAAATAAAACTAGAATAATTGTCTACCACCCCTATGTACCAATACTGTAATGGATCCTTTACACACAACTTCTCATTTAGTCCTTACAATAAGCCTGTGATTCCAATAAATCTATTGTGTCCATTTAATATATAAAGAAAGTAAAATTTAAGAGAAACAGTAAATTGCCCTAAAGTCACATAATAGGCAAAGGGGGAAGAAATAAAATACAAATTTGTAAAACATCGCTGTATACCTTAAACATATACTATCTTTATATGTCAATATATCTCAATAAAGCTGCTGAAAATATAAATTTGTATGATGGCATGAGCACATAATATTAGATCCAAGAAAATCAATTTTCTATGGGAAATAATTTCAGCAAAATTATAGGATATAGGGTAAATACAAAAAAGTAATTCCCTATTGAAGCTGGACTGTGTAGTAGGAAAAAAAAAAAAGAGCTTCGGTGCAAAATATGCTTGATTCAAGTCAGGCAGAGGAGGCTAGGGAGTTAACTGAAAAGGGAGTGCTGCTGAGATTAGTATCTGCAGGGTCACGCTTGCAATAACCCTAGTGGATGCACCAGTGACAAAGTTGCTCAGCAACAACAGCAAACTAAAGCAAACATATCTGTTCCTAGTTCTGAGAGATCAAAAGGCAACCATCCCAAACTATGTAAGAAGTTAAGAACCATACTCCCTTTAAGCCCTCATTCTCTTCTCTTCTCAATAATACTACTTTTACCTCCTGTTACCTACCTCATTTTTCTTTCTTCCCTTGCTCTTTGACTTTTTCTGACGCTTCCCTACTAGGCCTCTTTTTTGCTTTCAATCACCCCCTATTGAACTGCTTTCTTCCCTCTCAGCACCAGTTTGGTTTCAAGAGCATTCTTAAATAACTTCATTACCTCCAAATAAATGTTGATCTCAAAGGTCACAGCTCTTCTTCCAATATCAGTATTTAAGAATTACTAAGGAGACAAATCCACGTTAACATGAGACAATTCCACATGTTACAGAGTTAACAAATGGGTCAAACACACTGACCTGTTTATGTTAAAATATTATATGTCTTCAGAAAAAAATTATGCCCTAAATACAATATGCGCTGCATTAACAACTGCATTAATGACATTTTAGTCCTTTACATATGCAAATACTTATTATGTTACAATTGCCTACAGTATTCAGTACAGTAACATGCTGTAAAGGTTTGTAATCTAGGAGCAATAGGCTATACCATATACCCTAGGTGTACAGACAGCTATACTATCTAGGTTTGTATAAGTTCACTCTATGATATTCTTCACAGATTTCTCAGAATGCATGTCCGTCACTAAGCAATGCATGACTGTATTAAAAATTCTTTCATACAATTCTTCATTATTTTTGCAAAATTCAAGGAGTAATATATCGCTTATTTAACAAAAGTTAACAGGATATTTCAGAAGATTGGTGTCAAAAAGAAACTCAGTTATTGCTTTAATGTCTCTCAGCACCACATTTCTTTTCCATTTGGACTTAATAACACCTTACATATACAAATGATTCACAAAGGAAAGACAAGTCCTCTACAGGTTTCTATCATGAGAATCAGAATCTAGTAATCACACAATGCTTTTAATTCTTATCATATTACTAAAATTTTATCAGAAACAGATGTCAGAAACACAATTTTGATGGAATTACTTAACTTTTTTTTTACTTTCATAACAAATTAAGTATCGCTCAGTTGAAAAGTTACAATGTCACAAGCCTTGAGGTAGCATTAGGTGCTATAATTTGAACCGATGTAGTGTAGAGTGTGCATACTAGTAGAAAAGAATTTATTAGCTACATTGTTGATAATTATTTAACTAGCAAACTCCAAGGTTTTTAAAAAACACTTCCAATCAATTAAATATCTAAGAAAACTAATAAAATAACTCAAAGTTTTCTAGATGTATAATTAACATAGCAATATATAAGTTAGGAATATAGTTGTAAAACAGGTGGAAAATATAACCATTAAATGACCTCCAGCCTTTCAGTAGGAAGTAGCTTAAAAAAAACAAAATAAAAATAAAAACAAAAACAAAAAATAAAATTACTTCCAAAGAACAAACCAGGCAAATGGTTTATGTCCCTAAATAAGCTAAAGTCTAGAGATAAAGAAACTCAGTGGGTAAAAAGGAAAGATAATCTATACTAAAAACAAAACCAAAAAATGAATGAAGACGATGAATGGATAAACAAAAGGTGGTATAAACAGACAACTGAATATTATTTAGCATTAAAAAGAACGAAAATCACATGCTAAATACAGATGAAGCTTAAGGACATTATGCTAAGTGAAATAAGCCCATCACAAAAAGAAAATACTCTATGATTACACTTACAGGAAGTATCTAAAGTAGTTAAATTATCATAGAGACAGAAAGTAGAATGGTAGTTACCAAGGGCTGGAGGGAGGAAGCAATGAGGAGTGGTTACTTAATGGGTAAGAGTTGCAGTTGTGCTAGATGAAAAAATTCTGTAGATCTGCTGTACAATTTGAATACACTTAACACTACTGAACTGTGCACTGAAAAACAGTTAAGATGGGAAATTTTATTTTTTTAACCACAATTAAAAATAAAAGCTTTTAAAACTAATGTAAAGTAAAAATGGAAGATCTGTAGCACAATTTTTCTTACAGGCAAAGAAATGGTACATCTTACAGGTAAAACATGTATGTTATGTGTTACAACTTTAGGGAAGCCAAAGGTTTTAATATCTGATGCCCAATGAATGTGATATAGCAGCTCTCTCCATATCAATTCTGACAAACACTATCAACTTTATTTCTTAAAACTGTCCCTTAGCCATATTCATTCAACCCTCTCCCACCAATGTTACAGGATTCTAAGCCAAGACCTGCTTTGAAGCCCTTCACCAATGCAATCAGTACCGGACATACAACTTTCCATCCAGTATTTATCGGTCAAGATATCACATTAGATTTTCCCTTTCCTCTTCTCTTCACTTTCCCATCATCACTATAGAAGCCTCTGCTACCTGGGACTTCTTCTCCCTCCTCAAAAATGAAGAAGAAATTAAGACATTCCCAGATAAACAAAAACTGAGAGAATTCATTGCCAGTAGACCTGCCCTGCAAAAAACACAAAAGGAAGTTCTTCACGTCGAAATGAAAGAGGACACTAGATAGTAACTTAAATCCACACAATGAAATCAAGAGTACAGCAAAGGTAACTACAGAGGTAAATGTAAAAGACAGTATAAATGTATTTTTTTTATTTTCTTAGTAACTCTTTAGAGCACTCCTACCATAAGTATAAATTACAATTTTTAAAATGTCAGGCTACAATTCAGTAACTAAATACTAAACCTGCTTTAAGAAGTATGTTTTATATTTCACTTCTAGAATAGAGACAGCTAAAGGAAATACAGCCTCTTTGAAAAAAAGGAAATGCTTCAAAACAAACTTGTGGCAGATGAACTATCCCTCACATATCATAGGCATATAGTACTCTTATAACTTGATAATTTAGCTCAATGAAGTTTTAAAATACTAACCCCATCTTATTTTACCCCTTCTATATCTCTGGAATCTGTCCCTTTTCCTCTATCACCACAGCTAATACGTTAATCCAGGGTATCATCATTTCTCCCCTGGATTATTGGCAGCCTCCTAATGGGTATTCCTAACATTAGTCCTGCTTCACTCTAATCCGTTTCCTACACTGATGCCATTAGTGACATAACAACAACAACACAAATCAGACCCCACCATTCTGTTCAAAATTTTCAAGGAGACTCTCATAATCTTCAGGGAGGAAAAATTTAAATTCCCAAATAATATACAGGTCAGGACATGACCACTACCTCTGTCTCCAGTATTAGAATCACCACATACATAAACAATCTACACCCACATTCTCTACTACAGCCCTTAAGAGCTATTTAGGATCCCAGAATACCACACATCTACTTTTATACATGCTTACCTTCTTTGATTTGAAAAACCTTACTTTGTAGCACATCCCCATCTCTACTTCTTTAGTCTTCAGGACTCAGTGCCTACAGCTACACCCACCCTAACTCCCAATAATGCTGAGTTATATCATCTCATAGGTTCTAGTCATAATTACCACAGTACTTACCAAAATGTACTATAAACATTTGCTTGCTATGTATTTATCCCACAGACTGTAAACTTCTTAAGCATAAAGATTGGTTTCTTACTCCTATTTTTTATCCCTAGTATATGCACAAAATGCCTGCCATGGAGAGTGTGTTTAATCAATGTTTGAAAAAAATAAATGAAAACATAAAGTACGTTGTACATTGAAAGACCTATGAAGAAGCTGTTCAATTTTTACTATCTATAACAAAAACAAACATCAAAATTAATAATCTGGTAAAACTGAAATACCAAAATTAATCTTTACTAACTTTGTAATCAGTAAAAATAAGTAAATTGATATACTAAAGTAGTTCCTAATTTTTGTAGTTCATTCATCAAAATATTTTATTCCATTACAAGAAAAGGGGATCCAGTAAAAAAAATAGAGACCCTCCCCAAAAGAAAATGAGCTTCTTTCAAATTCTGATGCAGAATTCCCAAGTAACCTTGCAGCAAATTAAACAGTATGATCCATATGTAGGCCTTAACTATTAAACTTATTTTGTCTTATTAACAGTATTGGAGGGATTATTTTAACATCGTTGATTAAAAAGTGAAAATGAATTTTTTAAAGCGGAAAAGTAAAGCTTAAATAACACTCTATCTGTGGTTTTGCAAATGTGTTATGAAGGCTTTGAAACCACAAAATTTCCAACAACCTAAAAATGTACAATGTGCTATATGTCAAGTTGTATTTCTAAGGTAGGAGAAAGGTTACGTAGTCTTTAATACTTTCTCCTTTACATTAAACTTTTCCTCATATATAAAATAGAACAAAAACAGTACCTCTTGTTCAAACGATTGCTGAGAAGACTAGAATTCACGTATCACACTTTTGCCTCAGGCACAATAAAAACTTTGTACATGTTTAGGTGTTATTATTACTATATTTATTATGACATATCCAAGTCCCAAAAAGTTACCAGCAGTATACTCTTCAAAGGAAAAGAGAGCGCACCACTCAGATAAGTCTACATTCATTAATGAATATATCTACATACCAAACCTGTCCCCATTTCTTTCTGATTCTCATGTAATTGAAGAAAGATTTTAGTAGTATTCTGCTGTAGATTGACTCTTAAATCACTTCACTAATAAAGTCCTACGAAAATTGAACCACCACTAGAGAAAAAGGGGATCAGCACTTAATCACAATCCTAGATTGCAACAGGAATGATCAGATGCTACCCGAGTCTGGGTCTTCATTTCTTCATCTGTCCAATGGCAATCGCAGTTCCTATCAGATCTCATAGGGTTAACTATCTGTGAAAATTTAAAAATTATAATTTACATAGAATTGTTTGCTAAGCTTGAAAATATTTCATAAATACAGACTAATAATACTATTGTTGTACAATGCTAAATAATATATATTCTACAATTTAAGCAGATTGTCTTTGCTTCCTTCAGAACCAGGTCTTGACTCTTTAGCTCAACTTTATTTGGTTTGGATATATACAAAGACATCTTATAAGGTGTTCCCTTCAAGGGTACCTTATATTACTATGCGTAAGAAATGCTTTCCATATTAACTGAAAAGAGATGAAATGAACTAATAAGTTCACCGAAAGCATAAATGACTAAGAGGAGAGAGAATGATCTCTGGCTTTGAGGATTCTCTTAGAAGTACTGCCTGTAATCCCAGCTACACGGGAGGTTGAGGCAGGAGAATTGCTTGAACCTGGGAGGCGGAGGTTGCAGTGAGCTGAGATCACACCATTGCACTCCAGCCTGGGCAACAAGAGCGAAACTCCATCTCAATTAAAAAAAAAAAATTATAAGTATAGTAAGTAGCTTAACTAAAAACAGTCTTAGAAACATGGATCCCAATTCCTACCCTAAATCCCACTAGGACGCAACATTCTTATAATTATACGTACTTTGCTTTCTTGCCAAGGTACTCAGCACTAAGCAGGCAAATTCCCAGAAAGAATGAAGAGTGTAAGAATGTATGTGCACTAACTTTAACTTCCTGTGTGTCAAACACTCTTTACCTACTTTATCATTTAACTCTCAAAACAAACTTGAAAGGTACTACATCTTTTTTACAGATAATTAAGTTACTTATTTCACAGAGACAGTATTAGAGGGAACAAAATGCTAAAACTAAAGGTCTGACTTCGAAGCTGGTTCTTTCTATTTCACCACACTATTGATCCTATGAAGCAGAAGCCAAAATTTTAAAATGTCATTAGAGGGTTGTAACCCCATTGAAGTAGCTGGTTACATAAACCATCAAGGTTTCTTTTTGTTTGTTTGTTTTTTGAGATGGAGTTTTGCTCTGCTGCCCAGGCTGGAGTGCAGTGGCACAATCACAGCTCACTGTAGCCTCAGCCTTCCCAGGCTCAAGCAATCCTCCCACCTCAGTCTCTGGAGTAGCTGGGACTACAGGTATGTGCAACTGCGCCCATCTAATTTTTTTTTTTTGTAGAGACAAGGTCTCACTATGTTGCCCAAACTGGTCTCAAACTCCTAGACTCAAGTGATCCTCCTACCTCAGCCTCCCAAAGTGCTGTGACTATAGGCATGAACCACCACCACACCCAGTATCCATCCTGATTTTCTCTTTTCTTCTTTTTTTCTGAGATGGAGTCTTGCTCTGTCGTCCAGGCTGGGAGGCAGTGGTGCAATCTCAGCTCACTGCAAGCTCCGCCTCCCGGGTTCACGCCATTCTCCCGCCTCAGCCTCCCAAGGTTGCTGGGACTACAGGCGCCCGCCACCATGCCTGCCTAATTTTTTACATTTTGAGTAGAGATGGGGTTTCACTGTGTTAGGCAGGATGGTCTCCATCTCCTGACCTCGTGATCCACCCGCCTTGGCCTCCCAAAATGCTGGGATTATAGGCGTGAGCCACCGCGCCCAGCTCCATCCTGGTTTTTAAGGAAACTTCAACACGAGTTCTTCCAGTCCCTTTTACATGATGGGCACTGTCAAGAAGTAAATTTCACATAATAACTGCTTTATCCGGAAAGAAAACTAACTCCTCATTCAATTGGCATTATATTAAACCAGAATAATCTCCTTACCTTGACACAATGGTTTTTGTAAATGTGAAAAAAAAAAAAAAAAAAAAATCACACTGAGGTATTCTGATTCCTCCAAGGGCATTTTCTGTATTAGCCTAGTAACATATAGAATAAAGTAATATACAAGAAAACTTAGGGGTAGACAGTTAATTATTCAGCCACATGCTTCTCAATAAGAAAAATGATTTATCTACTGTAAGAAAAAGTAATCTTATAGTAAAAAACAGCAGCAGAATATTACTTGTGATAGATGTTAAATATTTAGTGTCTTTGTTAGTTCCATACACAGTTATACCTAATCAAGTTTAGAGATTTAGCCTCATAAATATTTCTATAACAGAATATAACCTCTATTTCTTAATACACAAGGCAAATGTAAATAAAACAAAGATTTGCTGATCTATATACTCAATTCTTTAAAAGTAAATCAAAATTTTCCCATATAAATTTTCCTCTGGAGAACACAGGAATAAATCCCATTTGATGAAGGAAATTATCAAAAGAATACATGTTGACCTAACATGTCTGGCTCACTTTGCCTATTATAAACAATTCTGGCCTCTGTACATGAAAAACTAATAATTTTCAGCCACTTGTTTTATTACATCTAAGTCTCAATTATCCACAACTAAAAAAGATAGAATAATGACATTTTACAATGTCCCAAACACATGAATCAATCACAGAGCAGGCAGAAAAAATGCTAGAAAAGATAACATTTGTTATCAGCTTTACCTCTCTCTCACGGAAGTCTCAACAGTGTAAATCTTAATTCACATGTCTTGACTGCCCAGAGCCTTCCAGAAAACAAGATCATACTGTCTTTTTAAAAAATCTCAATTGTCAATAACTGAAGGAAAGCAAGCATAGCTTTCCAAAATAACTGAGTCCAGATATTTTTCCCATTGTTGCTGTCAATCACTTTTCTAATTTATAATTTTAATTCTAATAAAAACTTTAGCATAACAAGAAAGACAAACTAAAACTACTCAGGAATTTTTATGCAAAACTTCCAATTATGTGTCCTCAACTCTTTTACTCCAACATGAATTCACAAACTCTGACAGATGTTTTATAACTGTTTAAATATTTAGTCAGTAAAAGGATAAAATTTTTAAAAAACAGAATGATTTCATTCTTTTCAAAAACCAGGGTGGTCTATGGGCAATTTTGGTACTAGCGGTGTTGCCGGGGGAACAAAATGAAAACAGGTGTCATCAAATTCAAATTAAAGATTTACTTCTATTTTAAACCACCTTAAACAATGTTTCCATAAACTTTCTAACTGATACTACTATAAATTTGACAATATTTTATAACAAGAAAAGGATTATAAATTGTCTGTAGACCATCAAATTTTAACTGTAACAAATTTTGACTGATTGGCAACACTTCCTTTTAAAAAACTTTTTCATTAAATATGCAGCATCATTTTAAAGGCTGAATGTATAAAAGGCAAGTTAAAATAAGAAAAGAGAGCAAGTATAGACTCTGATAGTCTTTTCTGGGAGATTTTACTTTGTTTTGAGCCTATGCTGTTTTAAAAATAAAAAATGAAGTACAAAGCAATGTAAATTCACAACATATAAGGAAAAAGTTATACAATTAGTAACATGACAATCGTAACTTTTCCTCATAAACTTAATTGAACTATAATCTTTAATGTTAAAAAAATCCATTAACTTTTGTTTCTTATTTTGATAATGAAAAGAGTATAAATGCTTGGTTTCTACCATTAAACAGTACTTATTTTTATGCTTAAAAGAGATGATGAAGCAAGTGACTCACCATATAAAAGTTAATCAATGTTTAAAAATACACTACAGTATTAGACACTTTCTCAGTTGTTTAATACAGTTTCAGTGACAAAATACACTTAACTTTGTTAAAAGCTTTAATTAAGAAATGAGCATATAAGAAATTTTTAAATAGGTAATATTGCATATTGGTTGATGTTCTTCTTAATAAAACCATTTAAGATTCTTTCAGAATGGATTAAATACTTACCCAGTGAGGATTCTAGATACAGGTAAGATGAGGTATACATTCTTCAGTATTATTAACTTAAAACAGAATTAATTTCTCTTTGTATTCAGTTTTGACACGTGAAAACTTCTTACACTTTTAGGGGCATTTAATCTTGCACTAAGGAGAGTCCTTTTATCTTAATTGTGAAAAATCAAATTCCATTGTCATTTCAAATCTTTCAGACAGTTCAAAGTTTTATTTTTAGCAGTGCTTTAGGGAAGCACAAGTTGGTTGACTAGTGTGGAATCATAACTCACAGTCAGCTCCACTAGTTGGATTCTTTCCAATACTTATTAGTTTCATCAACTAGTTTTCAAAAAAGCTTAATGTTTCAGTATTAATAGATAAAGGTCTTTGAAACTAATATTTCTAGCTTAAAGTTTCCCCCATTAAATTGTATTTATAAAAATAATACAAATAAAATCTTTTTTCAGATTAGTACATGTACTTTAATAGTAAAAGAAAAATATACAGCATTAAATAATGTTGAACAATACAAAACTTCCTTTACAGTTACAGTTTTAAATAATCTCACTTGTGTATAATTATAAAATTACTATACTCATCTATTGCTTACTTTGAAAGTGATTAATCAAAGTCAGAGAAAGCCAACCATCAAATGAAGTGTGTTTCAAATTTCCTTCTTAGAGGCACATCAAAAAAAGATGAGTCAATTTTACTTTAATTAAAACCTTAAGAATATGAAATAAATGTT
The DNA here is from genome assembly GCF_003255815.1 of Theropithecus gelada. Taxonomy (NCBI): domain Eukaryota; kingdom Metazoa; phylum Chordata; class Mammalia; order Primates; family Cercopithecidae; genus Theropithecus; species Theropithecus gelada. The sequence continues at coordinate 101,032,239 of NC_037676.1, forward strand.
TTCTATATAATTCCAATTATATTTCAATTGTGTTCAGCTTTCAAACTGCCTCTGCTACTTGATTACACGTGCCACGTTAATCTTGTCTTTTAAATCATATAAACAGTTCTAAAAAAAAGACTTGGATTTTTTATTGTTCTAGTAGGTATTGTTCTAGAAGCAAGATTCCTCTAATTGATCATAACACCAAGCCTACCCCTTAGCTGACAGTTCAGATGTGTGTTTTTGGTTGGCTCAAATACAGGAAGACACCCTTTGTATGTATTTGACTAATTAGTCAAAGAATAAGAAAACAGGGGAAAGAAATTTATCTAAAATATTTTTTGACTAATACATAGCAGTCTTCCAAAAATTCAAAGTGGAATTTTAGAGAAACTACATGTTCTAACATGTTCTCTTAGGGTGCTTCAAACAGATCGTCAAGGAAGTATCCCCCCAAAAATCAATGAACACCCAGAATACTGGGTCTTCAACAGAATCAAGCAACATGCTACACAACTGAGGATAACAAAGTATCAGTCCCTACAACACTTGTGTCAAACAAATCTGTTTCTCTTTTCACCTTACTTACCTCCTTTCTCCTACACTGTTCTATTTATGGCCTAACCCTTCGAAGATACCCAAACACAGGAAAGATTAAAGATCCCTTTCACACGATAGAAGAAATAACTCACTGATAAAATGAAGAGATGTTCAGAAGGCTGTAGCTGCTGGCATTCTTCCACCATAAGCTTCTCCACTTATATCTGTAGTAGATAACTGTACTTTTAGATAACTTTTCAACCCTTTTGAAGGGTTTCAGGTTAACTAATACTTGAAAATTAGTATTCACAACACTGTATATAAAAATGAATAGAGGTCAGGCGTAGTAGGTCATGCCTGTAAATCCCAGCACTTTGGGAGGCCAAGGCAAGTAGACTGCTTGAGTCCAGGAGTTTGAGACCAGCCTGGGCAACATGGTGAAACCCCATCTCTACAAAAAATACAAATATTAGCCAGGCATGGTGGTGTGTGCCTATAGTACCAGCTACTCCAGAGGCTGAGGCGAGCAGGTGCCTAGGCTCAAGGGGTTGCAGTGAACCGTGATCGCACTACTGCTCTCCAGCCTGGGTTACAGAGTGAGGCCTCATCTCAAAAAAAAACAACAAAGAAAAAAGAAAATGAAAGAAGTGCTGACTCAGAATCAGAAAAGAGGTACTGACTCATGATAAGCAACAATCTAGATGCAAATAAAAATCATTAGATTTAATGTAACATCTTTAGGCTCAAATGGAAGCTCGTTAAATATGAAGTCAATCAACACTGATAGAGGCAGGAAGCAGACAAATCCTAGTCAGACAGGGTGAAACCCCACCTTCAAGCCAAAAACAGCCTGAAACCCATGACCCAAAGACAGAACTTCTATTCCTGTTTGCCTGCTCTTTCCCAATTGGTTCTTTCTGAATAATGCTTTTTAACCAATCAAATGTTGCCTTTTCCAATACTACCTATGGCCCACAGCCCCCTCATCCTGTGCCTATAAAAACCCCAGATCCAGCCACACTGAGAGAGATGACCCAACTTTGGGTGAGAGACCACCATCCTGTCCCCTCTCTAGACTGAGAGCTGCTTCATCATTCAATAAAATTCTCCATCCTCATCACCCTTCAGTTGTCAGCATGACCTCATTCTTCTCGGACATGGGACAAGAACTCGAGACCCACTGAATGCGGGGGCTGAGTGTGTAGTCATGGCAGCTGTGGGATCCACACTGGAGTGCAAGCCAGATGTGGCCCAGCAGGCTGAGTAGATGGGGCACCTGCTCCTGTGAGCCCAGCAAAGAGGCCAAGAAAAATCCTGCATCAACACTATTTAAATGTTAAAGGAAGTCAATACAAATAACATGTATAACACACTAAAAATATATTGCTGATAAGGCAAAATGAAATTAGAGAATGTAAAATAAAGCTCTCTGGGGTTAGAACCTTCTCTTATAACATTCTGTCAATGGCTGAACTTCCAGAAACATTACCTATGAAATTAAGGACAGCCTTTGTAAATAGAAGGGCTAACTCCTTACATCGAGACAGCACCCAGAACTATTGTCTGAATCCATCTGAGGGGGAAAAAACCCATTTCCACGTAAGAAACAAAGCAGAGACAAAGTTCATTACAGCTACATAAAAATGGAAATGCCATAAATTACATAAAAGCTCATACAACGAAGAAATTAGCAACGTGGTTATTTGTATACATACAAAGACAGCAGAAAATAAAGTATTTTACATTATATGAAAACAAAATGCCTATGAACTCACTGATAAAGTTCTTTGAGAAATATGCTGAGATTTTTGTATATAAATTTTTTGGTTTGGGGTTTTTGTTGTTGTTTTTTGAGACAGGGTCTCTCGCTCTGTCATCCAGGCTAGAGTGCAGCGGTGCAATCATGGCTCACTGTAGCCTTGACTTCCTGGGCTCAAAAGATCTTCCCACCTCAGCTTCCAGAGTAGCTAAGACCATAGGCACATACCACCACACTTGGCTACTTTTTAAAACATCTTTTGTAGATAACAGTGATATGGTTTGGTTCTGTATCCCCACCCAAATCTTACCTTGAATTGTAATAATCCTCAGGTATCAAGGGTGGGACGAGGTGGAGATAACTGAATCACAGGGGCAGTTTCCCTTAGCTGTTCTCATGATAGTGAGTGAGTTCTCATGAGATGTGACGGTTTTATAAAGGGCTTCCCCTTTGCTCGCCACTCATTCTCTCTCCTGCCGCCCTGTGAAGAGGTGCCTTCCACCATGATTATAAGTTTCCTCAGGCCTTCTCAGCCATGTGGAACTGTCAGTCAATTAAACCTCTTTTCTTTACAAATTACCCAGTCTCGGGTATTTCCTCATAGCAAAATGAGAACGAACTAATACAGACAGGGTCTCTCAAACTTGCCCACGCTGGTCTTGAACTCCTGGGCTCAAGTGATCCCCCAACTTCAGCCTCCCAAATATGTAGACCCAGCACTTTGGAAGGCTGAGGCAAGGTGGTGGGCAGGGAAGGTTGGGGGGATGTTGTACCAAGGGGCTTGAGGTCTCAAAGAGCTATGATCCTGCCACTGCACCCCAGCCTGGGCAACAGAGAGAAAACCTTGTATGGGAAAGAAAGAATTTTTGTTGTGTTTTGTTTTACAGCTTTGGGAAAGATCTTTTCTATAGAATCATATATCTGATATTACAACAAAATTATGACTCAAAAATTTGTTTTACATAAAATCTCTCATCTACATGTCTTCAAGCTAATTACTTAAAGAACATCACCATCTCTTCCACAGGCACTAGCACATTTAGAAAAGAAAGAGGTTTGGGTTTTGTTTTGTTTTTCTGTATTCAAAGTTCAGCTAAGTAAAGAAATAATTATTTTCCCAAAGGTTTCAGAGCAATTGCCTCAGTAAATTAAAAGAATGCGTTCCTATTAGCAAAGCCATATAATTTAAGAGTAAAGGGTTATTTAACATGATTTAACTTTTCTCAAATAAAAAAGTGAAAAGTTAGGTGGCAATACAGTTAATGACCAGAATTCTGGAAAACTGCCAAATTCAGGCACACTCTAACCATCAAGTTATTACTATTTAGTGGAGGTGGGGGGCAGTCATGAAGAACCTTTTATGCAGGTTTAAATTTTACATACAGAGAAGCCATATAATTATTGTGAAATACTTCAAGGGATTCAAGAAGAAACTACAACACTTTGCTGTGTTTCTTTAAAAAAAAGGCTTATTTACTGACTTTGAGTGGTATTTAGTTCCAAAAATACCAAAAATATCAGAAAGATAATATCTATATTTAATATTTGGTATTACGTATTTTGGTTATGGCTTCTAAATGTTCTCATAGCCCAAGCACTCAGCTATTCGACCTAAATTTTTCCAGTTGCCTCAGTGTTACATAATTCCCTTTTCAATTTTGTTCAGTCATACTTAGGACTTACTTTATACAAGGATGAATAAAACACTATTTTACATCTAGGTCACAAGACCAGGATATAAAGTCCAGTGTCTGGGTTCTAATCCTGGTTCTACCAATTACTAGTTCTTTATTCTCTCTATACCTTACTTTTATCATCTGTAAGCTGTAGATATGATAATAACACCCACAAAATAGGGTTTGATGTGAGAATCAAATAAGTTAGCATACAAAAAATACTCAGAACACAACCATATAAAGAAATAAAATGCGTGCTACAACATAAATGAACCTCGAAAACATTATGCTAAGTGAAAGAAGCCAGACACAAGGGTCACGTATTACATGATTCCATTTAGATAAAATATATACATCCATAAAGACAGAATGCAAACTGGTGGTTGCCAGGATCGGAGGGATGGGGAGGGGTGGGTCGGATGGTGGAGAATGGGGATACAAAGCTTAAGAAGTACCAGGCTATATTTTGGAGTGAAAAAAAATGTTTTAGAACTAGATAAGAGTTCTGAATGCCACTGAACTGTTCACTTTAGAATGCTTAATTTTATGTTATATGAAATTCATCTCAATAATTTCAAATTTTAAAAAAAGAAATAAAAAACAATTTATTAACACCATCCAAAAAATACTTAGAAAAACAGTAGTGATACAAAATGAGTTCAGTAAATGTACACTATAATTATCAATGCCACATAAACTGCTAAATATGTAGAATCCTATGTTACATTCCAAAGATTAAATATACATAGGTTTGGAGTTTATGTTTTAAGTATTCATTTTAACAATTTATTTCTTTTATTTTTTATTTATTTTATTTTATTTTATTTTTTTGAGACAGGCTCTCACTCTGTTGCCCAGCCTGGAGTGCAGTGGTGCAATCTCGGCTCACTGCAAGCTCTGCCTCCCGGGTTCACGCCATTCTCCTGCCTCAGCCTCCCGAGTAGCTGGGACTATAGGTGCCCGCCACCACACCCGGCTAATTTTTTGTATTTTTAGTAGAGATGGGGTTTCACCATGTTAGCCAAGATGGTCTCCATCTCCTGACTTCATGATCCGCCAGCCTTGGCCTCCCAAAGTGCTGGGATTACAGGCATGAGCCACCACGCCCGGCCACAATTTATTTCTTTTAAATTCAGCATGAAATTATGTAATTCATCTACAAGGAACTCTCACTTCCTCCAAAAGAGACACTCGGAGAGAAAATACATATGAAAAATGGCAACTAAAAATTTATTTTGTACATTTACTGCTACATGTTATTCAAGTTATGTTATTTTAACATACAGTGCTTATGTGTCAAACTATCTTGGAAATAAAGAGATGACATGCATAAAGAAAATATACACAAAAGGACAACCAAATAATTATTTTATAAATTTAATCCCACAAATTGTAAATATTATATTGTTACATTCAGTTGTTTAAATAATATAATATATAAAATACCACTAAAAGACTCATACACATATTTATAAACTCAATAAAATGTTCAATTTGTGATGAATCAGAAAAAATGAGTAAACATCGTCATAATGGGATACAAAAATGGAATTTAGAACTGCATCAGCCTGGAGAAAGCAAATTTAAAAAAAGACAAAATCATAGGGCTAGATTTGTGGATATGAAAAATCAATGAATTCATTTTCCTTTTTTGAGGCAAAAAAAGGTCAAAGTAAAAAAAGTATTCTATATATCAAACTTAACACATTTATACTATAGTTTAAAGAATAATGTAAAATGAAAAGATCACAGTTCCCAAATAATTACAGCAGCCAAAAGGTCAAGTCTAAAAACCCTTCACTTCAAATAAAAAGCTACTAGAAGAGACTATGAGGCACTTTCTACTAATATCTCAAAAGAAAACCCATGAAATATTCAAAAGCAAGAGAATAATTCATGTTTTCCGTTTCTCTGCCTCACATATTTGTTTCACTATTAGAAGAAGGCTGTTTTTTTTGTTTTCTTTGTCATGCCTAATGTTTATCTCATAAATTTCTATTAAATGTGTTACCAAAAGTTCCTGTTGAGAATGGTAACTACTTTTCAAATATACATTTATAAACAACAAAAGAGAAAACTGTCATTAATTTTAATATGAAATTAAATTATTAGAATAAACTTTCAAACACACATTGACAGCAGTCAAAGAACTGTGGCATGATACATGTAGCCTTCACTGTTTCAAAAGCACAGAGTTTAGGTCAAACTTCTTAAAACGGCCAAATGTTTTAACAAGTAAAGAAAAATACACATTAAGTGCTTCATGAATAAAAGTAGTTCAAATGAACAAGTCTTGTGGAAAAGAAAGCACTGTATAGATTTTATATCAAACATGCCAAGACTGTTAATAACACTACACCACACTACACTATATATGAGAAAGAACTCTCCCACTACAAGAATTGTTATATTAAAAATATACATGTTATCTTTTTCTGTAAAGATCTTTAAACAAGTCAGCTAGCTTCCTGAAATGATGTAAATGTGATTCAACCTAAAGATGTGATTTTCTTGCATGTCATGAGTTCCATAAATATTTGAATATAAATATTATGCATTTTATAAGCCATCTTATCTGTATGTCTATAAAAAAAAATGGCTGAGCTATGGAAAAACAGTATGGTTGTTCCTCAAAAAAAGTAAGCATGAAATTATCATACGATCCAGCAATTCCACTTCTGGGTATATACCTAAAAGAATTAAAAGCAGGGACTTGGGCCGGGCGTAGTGGCTCACGCCTGTAATCCCAGCACTTTGGCAGGCCAAGGCAGGTGGATCATGAGGTCAGGAGATGGAGACCATCCTGGCCAACACGGTGAAACCCTGTCTCTACTAAAAATACAAAAAATTAGCCAGGCATGGTGGCGGGCGCCTGTAGTCCCAGCTACTCGGGAGGCTGAGGCAGGAGAATGGTGTGAACCTGGGAGGCGGAGCTTGCAGTGAGCCGAGATTGTGCCACTGCACTCTAGCCTGGGTGACAGAGCAAGACTCCGTCTCAAAAAAAAGAAGAAAAAAAAAAAGCAGGGACTCAAACAGAATATTTGTGCATCCACATTCATAGCATGATTCACAAGAGCCAAAAGGTGGAAACAATCGAAGTGTCCATCAACAGATGCAAAGATAAACAAAATGATGTGTCTGTATAAATGAAATATTATTCAGCCATAAAAAGGAAATGAAATTCTGATACTACAAGATGAATGAACCTTGAATACATTGTGCTATATGAAAGCAGCCAGACACAAAAGGACAAATATTTCTTGATTCCACTTACATGAGGTACCTAGAATAGTTAGATTTATAGAAATAGAAAATACAATGGTTGTAACTTGAAGCTAGAGGAGAAAGTAGTAGGAAGTAACTGTTTAACAGGCATAGAGTTTCAGTTTGGGATGATGAAAAGTTCTAGAGATGAACAGTGGTGATGTTGCAGAGTAATAAAAAAGTAATGCCACTTAAAAACAGTTAAACGGGGCGGGGTGCAGTGGCTCACGCCTGTAGTCCCAGCACTTTGGGAGGGCGAGGCGGGTGGATCACGCGAGGTCAGGAGTTGGAGACCATTCAGCCCGATCAACATGGTGAAACCCCATCTCTACTACAAATACAAAAATTAGCCAGGCGTGGTAGCACATGACTATAATCCCAGCTACCTGGGAGGCTGAGGCAGGAGAATCACTTGAACCTGAGAGGCACAGTTTGCAGTGAACTGAGATCATGCCATTGCACTCCAGCCTGGGGAACACGAGCGAAAATCTGTCTTTTTTTAAAAAAAAAAAAAAGTTAAACGGTAAATTTTGTTAAGTGTATTTTGCCACAATAAAAAAGGAAAAAAGGCCGGGCGCGGTGGCTCATGCCTGTAATCCCAGCACTTTGGGAGGCCGAGGCGGGCGGATCACGAGGTCAGGACATCGAGACCATCCTGGCTAACACAGTGAAACCCCGTCTCTACTAAAGAATACAAAAAAAAAATTAGCCGGGCGTAGTGGCGAGCGCCTATAGTCCCAGCTGCTCGGGAGGCTGAGGCAGGAGAATGGCGTGAACCCAGGAGGTGGAGGTTGCAGTGAGCCGAGATTGTGCCACTGCACCCCAGCCTGGGCGACAGACCAAGACTCCGTCTCAAAAAAAAAAATAAAATAAAATAAGTTGTGTGTATGGATGGTAGTGATGGCTGTATAACAGTGTAAATGTGTATATAACATCTCTGAATTGTACACTTAAAAATGGTTAAAATGGTGAATTTATGCTTATTTCCACAATATTTTTAAAAGTTGGTTAAGGTCGTTCAGTAATTAGCTTCACTCTAAATTATTTTTAAGGCAGATCAAAATATAGTTGCTCAGAGGCTTCTAAACACTTTGCAAGTAACTGAACCACCACTATAGCTAACCAGCACCCCTAAACTAATTATTGCCTAGCAAAGTATTACTGTCCTTCAACCCACTGGCCCTGCCTAAATCTGGCAACCATATAAAATGCTTGATACTGCTTCTGCATTAATAAGCAGTGAGCTCTTCAAATATAACACTTGATGTCCAGGGCAGGAGCAGGTTATAGACACAGTATGCTTAAATCTGTTTTCCCCATGGTTGATGACTAGACTTAAATCCTCAATCACATTTCCCTGCTACCTGACTGGGGTCTTGTTTCATTATCTGTCACCCATGGTCCTACTCCTTACATCTTTAATCCTCTCCTCTGGTCCTACATCTCATTCTAAAATCAGACTAAGTCTCCTCATGCTATTAAAATCTTCCCTGGACTCTGACACCTTCAAATTTCCCCGCCCGCATCCCCCAACTTACTCCTCTTCTTGGCTACCAAACACCTCTACCTGCCATTCATTTCTGGGTCCCCCAGGAATTGACTTTTGCCCGCTACTTGACTGAACTACACTCCTGAAAGTTAACCATGACCTCCAATCTGATAACTTATTATTCATACTACCCAAACTAAAACTCCAATTTGATAACCTATTATTCATACTACCCAAACTAAAGGCAAAAAAGAAGAAAGAAGAAGAAAAACAAAGGAAGAAGGAAGAAGGAAGAAAAGGAAGGAAGAAGGAAGGAAAAGGAGACGGAGATGGAGACAGAGAAGAAGACAAACATTTGTAAAAGGTCATCAGTCACAACCTCCTTAAAAGTATTTTCTCCCTTGGCTGAAACTCTAATTCTTGTCTTACTCTCTGGCCTCTCTTTTATCTCCTTCCACCAAATCTCCAAATGTGGGTACTTGTCATTCTGCCTTCACCCTTTGTCTTCCCTCTCCTAGGAATTTCTCGGAACTTTTCTTCTTGAAACTTTGCAAAACATGTGAAAATGATTTTTACATTTTATATGAATACCATCAGCACAAGAGGTAGCCGAAGGAGTCAGGTAGTCAGAGAACAATTCCACCTACCCCAGTAACTGAGCAGCTGGCAACAGAGGTATGCTTCCCTACTGCACATGTATATATCAGTGTCCAAGGTTAAGAAAACCATATTTGTATTTTTTGGCAGGTACAATACATTTTAAATGAAAAAAACATTTAGAATGTTTTCTTTTTAAAATGATTGTACTGCTAGAAGGAAGTATCTAACAATCTGTTCATTATTAATTGCATGTTTTCTGATATGGTTAATTATTTAGGCTTGATGTAATCATTCAGCTGGTTAAGACTGCTTACTGATATAAAGTTAAAGATAGGATGTATAAATGCAATGTAAATATCAGTTTCTTAAGGTTAAAAAAATAATAATTTCCTCTGATAGAGAGTTCTTAACATTCTCTGTGGAAATAAAATTTGTAGAAAAGAAACAGAAAATTGAAATCCATAGAGAATTGATATGCTATACCTTAAAACTTATCACCAGAATACTTAAATTCTTAAAAAGTATAATTTATGATATTTAATAAACAATTTGAGTATGAAAAATTAAAACCATGGACTTTTTTAAACTTTAGGATTAATGACTAGTAATGGCTTCTTTGCTTAAGTAAGTTGCTTCCTTTTGCCTTAAACAAAGAAACCATACATCTTAAAGTTTTATCATAAAAGCAGAATGTATATGAAATTATTTCACTTTCACAATTTTTAAAATATTTTAAGGCTCAAAAACTTAAGGATATGTGAAAGTGATCAAGATGTGGTGATAAAGGAAAAAAAGAAAGTTATAAAACAATGTAATCTCATGATTCCAATTTTGGTTAAAAACCAGTATGTACTGATGGGCACAGTAGACACACAAAGTACACAGAAGCCTATATATCAAAACGTTAATGGTAAATCTTGAGGTAGTACAAGTGATTTTTATTTTCTTCCTTATACTTTGTTTTCTTCCTTTACACCTTTATTCCTTTTTATAGCAAACATGCATCACATTTATAGCTGAGTTTCGTGGAAGAATAAACTCTATATTTCATTCCATTTCTGCCTTACTGCTTATATTTTGATAGACTAGAAAAGGACCATCTTCCAAAGCTGTGCAGAGTAACTTTTTAGCATTGCCAGTGTTCTCAAGTACCTAATCCATCACCAAATCCTGTTAATCCACTTACAAAATACACCAGAATTCAAGTACTCACTATTTTCACTGCTTCTTCAAGAGAAGTCACCGTCATCTCTTGGTTTATGCAAAAGTCTCCTAACTAGTCTACGTAATTCCACCCTTACCGCCTTTTAGGCTCTCATGTCACTCCTCTACTTAGAAATCCTGTGACTTCTCATCTCATTCAGCATAAAAGTCTAAGCACTGATTGTAACCTTCAAGGTTCTATGATCTGGACCAGGAATCACCAGGCACACTCCCACTTCAGCACCACAGAACTTGCAGTAAGTTGGCTCTACCTAGATATTCTACACCCAGATACCCTCATTTTCTTCAGCTTTTTATTCAAGTATCATCTTCTCAATAAGGCCTTCACTGGCAATCCAACACAACACATCAACCACTCCACCCCACCCTTGAAATTTCCTATCTCGTTTCCCTGTTTTATTTTTTCTATTCTGGCACTTATGACCATCTAACACACATGATGTATTTATTTATTTATTTGTGATATTATCTCCCTCCCTCAGTAGAATATAAACTCTATAAAGAGAAATTTTTACCTTTGCTTTCCCTGCTGCTGTATCCCTAGTACCTAGAACAGTCCCAAGTACATGGTAAGTACTCAATATATATCTACTGAATAAATGGATAAACGCATTCCAGTGAATCCACAAGCTTAAACCCACAGCTTCTCAGTTACAGTAATGGTTGGCTCAATGCATGTCATGAAATGACAGCAACACATTTATTCATATTCTGAGAATCAATCACTTTCTAAGTGACTTTGCATAGGGCAAGAGAGCTGAAGAACAGCTATAGTAAACAATAATGCAGACATATTTTCTCAAGCCTAAAAGGGAGCATCTAGGATCTTAGCTTCAAAATTCATGAATAAAATTATGACTTGATTTGGTGTAACAAAGATAATGTACTCTGAGATCATATTGCTGTTATTGTTCGTACTAAAAAGTAAGCAAAACTGTCTAAAATCATATTGTTACTCTTCTAACTTTTCCACTAGAATATTCAATTCCAGTCTGTGAAACTGGATATATAACTTTCCTTATGCAAACAAAAAAACTAGCTGAATATCATACTGCTATGCACCTGAGTATCTGTTATCTGCAAGATCTTTGGATCTTTTATAAACACCAATCAATGCTGTGCAGACAGAGCTATAGGGGAAAGGCAATTAGATACTGTGAAAAAATGGAGGCAATCAGAAGAAATACAGTCCATGGTGGCAGTGACAGAGCTAAGCAGGAGGTATGGATAATCTGGGTAAGTGCCATGGAAAAATAAATATCATGATTGAACTTGAGGCAAATGGAAACAGTTCAAATTGGCTTCATACACTACTCTGTGAAACATATGATGTCCATATGTCCATTACCAACAAACTGAAACATGGAAAATAACAAAAGCCAATGCTATGATGGCTATAAGAACACACCCAATGCCAGTCTCTACCACACCGCAGCAGCATAACTTACTCTAGCTGCCAGGTAAGTTAGCTAAGAAGTCAGAAGCAATAAGAAAAAGAGGAGAAAGAACTAACTAAAAACTGTTCTCCTTCCCTACAGAAGACAAAGTTGGGATCGATACTAGAAAGTAAAATGTAACAACAATAAAGGCTGAAAAGTAAAGTGCAATTTTTTCTCTGTAGACAGTTTCTAAAAGTATAAACTACTTCGGAATTAAAGAAGGCAACATTTTATCCAAAACTACAAATGATTTAAGATCCAGAGAACTAAATAAAATAACAGAAGAATAAGATGGAATAACTTCCAAATAAAAAATTATAAATATGACCTTTCAAGTTTTGAAATACATAATAGAGTATAAAAAGAAACTGACCAAAAGATGTGGTGGGAATCCATTACGTTTTACATCAGTTTCAATAAGTCTACCACATTTTCCTTCTACAGTTTCTAACACCACCTTTTTCTGTTGGTGTTGTTTTTTGCTGTTGTTGTTGTTGTTGGTTTTTTTTGAGACCAAGTCTCACTCTGTCACCCAGGTTGGAATGCAGTGGCATGATCTCGGCTCACTGCAACCTCCACCTCCTGGATTCAAGCGATTCTCCTGCCCCTGCCTCAGCCTCCCAAGTAGCTGGGACTAGAGGTGTGCGCCACCACACACAGCTAATTTTTGTATTTTTAGTGGAGACAGGGTTTCACCATGTTGGTCAGGCTGGTCTTGAACTCCTGACCTCATGATCCAACCACCTTGACCTCCCAAAGTGCTGGGATTACACGCGTGAGCCACTGCGCCCGGCCTCTAACCCCCACCTTTCTATACTCTCTAACCCCCTAAGTGATTCATCTTCAAGATACAACAAGAGTTGACATAAAAGAAGTAGAGCTTAACTTAGGCAAGTGTCATGAAGGACCAATTTACACAGCAAAGCCAAAATTGTAAAAAAAATAAAAATATAAATATAAATTTTGTATAATTTTTAAGTTTTTTTTTTTTTTTTTTTTTTTGTTGAGACAGAGTCTCGCTTTGTCGCCCAGACTGGAGTGCAGTGGCCGGATCTCAGCTCACTGCAAGCTCCGCCTCCCGGGTTCACGCCATTCTCTTGCCTCAGCCTCCCCAGTAGCTGGGACTACAGACGCCCGCCACCTCGCCCAGCTAGGTTTTTGTATTTTTTTAGTAGAGACGGGGTTTCACCGTGTTAGCCAGGATGGTCTCGATCTCCTGACCTTGTGATCCACCCGTCTCGGCCTCCCAAAGTGCTGGGATTACAGGCTTGAGCCACCGCGCCCGGCATAATTTTTAAGTCTTAAAGCCTATCTGGTGGTACTGACCTTTTCAACCAATCAAAATCACGCCAGTCAGATGAACTATATAAAAATAATATATACAACGATTATATATCCATAATAATTAAAAAGAATGTTTAAGAAAATAATCTCAGCACTTATTCAGAAATACACTAGTGTCACTCAAACTATACAGTAATGAAATTCAGCAGCTAAAAATATATAACTATTTTACAGTAAATATCAATGTCATTCCTGTTTCAACCTGACTTCCCATTCTACCCCTAAACTCCCAAACTTGAAACCAACTACAATTTCTTGAGTAGCTGGAGTGTGGTTTAAGAAAGGAAGCTATGCTTGTTTGTATGGAATCTGCCATTTCCTCCCTGCCAAAACACTTGTTTAAAAAGTCATGTAATATTTCTATTAAATTGTAAATGCAGTCGACAAGGAAATGGCCTACTAGCAGTGTATTACCTTTGTGGCAGTGCCAACGGGCCTACAGCAAAATAGTGCACATGATAATTTCAACATGCATTCCCAAGAAACAAAATTGTGCTTTACATAAATACCACAGAACCTGAGCAAGATCCAGAAAAAGCAATGAAAATCTGCCCAAGCTTTCATGCTTGCCTATATCAATTGTATGTCATAACTAAAGCAAAATAGAAAAGCATCTACATATGTTCAAGAAGCTTGTGAAGTTAGATCATATAACCCTGGGAAAACTATTGCAACTTAAATCTGTGTATTTCTTGTTAACCACTGTAACAACTCACTAATAAAAATGAAGAAAAACCATGGATATCAAATGAACCAAAATGTACTAACTACATACAAGTCCTTAAAGATCATGATGCAACTTATTAACAGGAACATATGTTCAGTGTAAGCCACAATTGTTATGTTAAATTATTTCTTTCTTTGATATCATTCATTTGATTATAGAATGTAAGAGATTCACGAGCCTTCCAATTAAAATGGTGACCTTCAGTTTGTAAGTCACTTACCGAAATGCTTAAAAAGTCACCACCGATCATTTATTTCTTACCTTGCATTGCATAGCACCACTACATTTAATTATGCCAATTAAATAATCCCAGATGTAATAAAGATGGTTCTATTCATGTAAAAGTTATACTTAAAACCAAGTTAACATAATTAAATAATTAATCTGTAATTAATACAGTCTTCTAGGACAGCTGAATTCTATTCTACAGCAATTTAACTAATATGCATATTTATTTTGTAAGTCAGGTATGTCTCGTCTTTCTTTTTAAAAATGTCAATCGATGCATAATTTCAAAATTTAAACCTGATAGAGACACCATTTCCTCCAAAAATGTAAATTTTTTAAGTGTTATACACATGAAATTAGAGTAAATACCTGCCTTCAGTATACCTCCTTCCACCTTTCTACCCTATGCACGCCAAGTTATTTATGTCTCCTAAAATAAATGCTAGCTTAAATCTCTGGCACAAACAGTTACTACTGCTGGCTTAGAATAAAATAAAACTTACTATGACCAACAGAGTAAGTCCACACAATTGCTTTTAAGGTATAAATCTTCAATAAAGCTTAACAGTTTTCTGTTAAACCAGTTTTCATCCCCAATTAGCAAACCAAAGCTACTATATCCTAAGGCCAACATTAAGGGTGCCCACTGCCGATTTTTCTGATCTCTAATAAGGAACAGGAACTAAAGTGCCAAAAAAGAAATAAATAATATAAATTATATCAATTTAAAATTCAAATGTTAAATAAATAAATTGTGCTAAGTAAAAGTTTGAAAGGTAAGCTGTAAGGGATGACAGTTCTTTCAAGTTGGATTTGATTAGCATTTAATTACTTTCATTTTTTAATTTATTTCATTGATTTCTTATTCTAAGTTATAAGTACAACACTTATTATTTTAAGAAAGAAAAATCTGAGCTTACTAGATTTCAGTATTAATACCACAGAAGCATCTTTGAGATAGGAAAGGAAATCAAGCACATATTCAACAAAAATATTTATTGGATATTCTTATGTTAGAATCTGCTAGATTCATTTAGACACACAAAGATGAAACATACTTGAATTTAAAACTTAGATCTAGCAGGGAAATAAAACAACTATATCAAAATAACTATGATAATACACAGTAAGTTTAAAAGTGCCATAAGAAAATTATAGATAAAGTGATATGAGAATTCAAAGAAAGAAAATATTTTTTAAATCAGTAGGATGAGGAACTTCTAACAATAATTAGACTTATCTAAAACTAAGTTTTCCAGAAGTAGAAAGATTATGGGACGAAGACATCATAATCTATGGCAAGATTTTTAAATCTGGTTCCAGACTGAAATGCATGATATGCTATGATAAAGAAAATAGTAAACAAAACACTATCCTAAATACACAATGTAACAAGAAACCCTCTTGAGGGTCACTGATATTAAGAACCACAGTTCTCAATTATTTTGGATCAAGGAATCCTTGTTTCAAGGAGTCATTATTTTCATTTTGATGGAAAACTATGAACTATCTTATCAGAAAAATACATACCTGCACAAACATCAATATTTAAGCGCAATTTCATAAGATGTGTTGACTGAATTCTCTGCCCCAGAAACGGCTCATTCTACCCTCTTGTGAATCATGGTTTCCATTACTGGGCTAGTATGCAGTATAGGTGAAAATGAAGAAGTAAAAAATAACTGTTTTTCTCCATTAGAAAAGAGAAAATGCATTGCAGTCCTAATAGGCTCATTATGTTCATATTGCTTCCAGTAGAGGCTGCAGAAGACATCTCAGCAGCCATAAGCAGGAACTTAAAAGTTTTCAGTAACCTCCCCTGGCTAGCAATAAATGGTCAATAAGCAGGTTCAGGCACAGAAACAGTAAATCCTTTGGGTACTGTGTAACATCCTAATATCTCGCATCCTACTGAATGTCCTACAAAAAAATCAGGTGATGAAAACCAGCTGCTCGATCCTTCTACAGCGCAAAGTTCCTTAAGTAACAATGGTAAATATTATTAAACGGGCATCCTCTGTAAGAACCTGAACGAATTTATAGTCTCAATATGTTACTTCAAAAGCAACTGCATAAAGCTAGCTCATATTTCTACAGTAGTATTTTACATGTATTGTTCATATACACTGTCCCTTCTGATCTTCAAAAAGAACTCTGTGAAGTAGATAGATGAGGGTCCATTATAACTAATTCACAGATAACAAAATTGATTCAAGTCTCACAAGTCTCAAACATCAGGTCACACCATTATTACGTAGCAACAATGGAAGCATTCAGACTTAGTTAGAATTTGGATTTCCAACGCCTGGTTCAGTAATTATTGCTCTACAGATTCAAATTAAAAACCATTACTGGTTCATAAAATCAATGTAATGGATTTGGACCACACATTTTTTTAATGAAAAGATGTAACAGAATAGAATACTGTGATAGAACAGAAGTCAGAGTGAAACACAAATAAAGAAAATAAGTATGGTTTCATGTACATTTTGTTTCACTTATGTGTGTGTGTGTCTGCACACATGTGCATAATGGGTCACACTGTGAAAATATTTCTACTATGAACCACAATTTTAAAAGTCTGAAATGTAAATGTCATCTTTCAATCATTAATAAATCAATTTAACTTGTCTCCTTCAAATTCTCCCACACAAATACACAGAAATATTGCATTTGTCAGTATCCCACATTAAAATCCTAAAAAGATGAAATGTAGTATAATTCTTTCTCAGTAAGTATTACTCTAAGCAATACTTAATGGAAACATGTCTCCAAAACTGTAATTCATATTTATATAATTTGTATTTCAGTAGGAAAATAATTGCTTCCTCAATAGTTACCAAACTAATCATGTGTACAGAGCACTTGGCAATACCAACAGCAAGGTTACAATACAGATTAAGAGTAGGAATGCCTCTTTCCTGTGTGAGCATCAGGGGTGACCCCAGCAGGCTTAATCAAGAGAAGCTGAGACTTGTTTATTCTCTTCACTTGTTCATGTCTTAAAGAATAGTAACTCTGACAAGACAAAAATATGTTGAAACTGTCACTGTAATAAACTTTAATCCCCAATTTAGGGGCTAGAATGCCTTGTACCACCATCACCCTTCAATGTGTATCAGGACCACAAAGCAGAGAACTTTAACTTTCAAATGGAATAAAAATCCATGTCTTGGAAGCAGTACTGAAATTCTCTGATGATCCCATTTCTCCCACTCCTCTGGATCCTTGGATGATCTGAAAGTACAGTTAACAGAATCAAGGTATCAGCTAAAATAGGCAAAAAAAATAGGGAAGAGAAAGGAAAGGAAACCAAAGCTAGAGATGGGGGTGAGGTGAGACTATTTGCCTACACGTCCTGTCAGGAAACAAAAAAATCAAAGGACAACGGTAGGAAGAAAAGTAAAAAAGGAAGATAAAGGTAAGTTCAAGGGAGAAATGCAAGTAAAGTATATAATGACAAAATAATAAAATCTTTGTCTACAACCATATGATATTATGTAATTTAATATATACATATAACTGAATAAATGTTTTACAGTGTATAGTTTTCTATTCTAACCAACAAAACTCTTATCTACCCTTTCCTATTAAATAAAACAGAAATCTAAATGATTCTAACATTAAAATGCTAGTTATCACTGAATTATAAATTCCAAAACAACAGGGAATATGGCTGCTGTGCTTACTACTATTACTTCATAACAGCTCAAGTGATACCTGATAAGTGTGCACCAAGTTTCTACGGAAGGAAATAAAGGAAAGGGAAAGGGAGTAAAAGAAAACAGGAAGGCACTCTAGATGACATTTCATTTCTCTGACACAAAACAACCAATTTGGGAGAGTAGATATACTGTCCAACTGGTCCCAAGGCCAAATTTATTGCCTTTACGTTAGAATATGCATTTCTTACATTCTAACATTAATATTAAATCAAAAATAAGTTAATATTAATGATTAAATTTAGTATTGACAACAACATGAGAATGTCCCATCATAAGAATATACACATTTACATGGCAGAAAATTTCAAGAGTGTCATTCTCATTACTAAAAGATTCATTAATAATTGTTTGTACTCCAAGGCCAGGCGCGGTGGCTCACGCCTGTAATCCCAGCACTCTGGGAGGCCGAGACAGGCGGATCACGAGGTCAGGAGATCAAGACCATCCTAGCTAATATGGTGAAACCCCGTCTCTACTAAAAAATACAAAAAAAAAAAAAAAAAAACTAGCCAGGAGGTGGCGGGCGCCTGTTGTCCCAGCTACTCATGAGGTGAGGCAGGAGAATGGCGTAAACCCAGGAGGCGGAGCTTGTAGTGAGCTGAGATCCGGCCACTGCACTCCAGCCTGGGCGACAGAGTGAGACTCTGTCTCAAAAAAAAGAAAAAAAGAATTATTTGTACTCCAAGAGTTCCCACTAGCTCCCAAGCAATGAATCCTAACTAGAATGAAATGTATGAAATAACAGATACAGAACTCAGAATATGGATGTCAAAGAAACTCAACAAGATCCAAGAGAAAGTTGAAATCCAACACAAAGGAAACAGAAGAACAATCTAAGATTTGAAGGACGGCATAGTTATTTTAAGAAAGAACCAAACAGAACCTCTGGAACTGAAAAATTCACTAGAGGAATTTCGAAATATAGTTGGAAGCCTTAACAACAGACTAGACCAAGCAAAAGAAAGAATTTCTGAGACTGAAGATCAGTTCTTCAAATCAACCCAGTCAGATAAAAATAAAAATAATTTTTAAAAATGAAAAAAGCCTTCAAGAAATATGAGATTATATAAAATAACCAAATATGTGATTTAGTGGCATTCCTGAGAGAGAAGAGAGAGTGAGCAAATTGGAAAACATATTTGAGGATAGACATAATTCAGAAAAAATTTCAATCTTGCTAGAGGGGTCAACATGCAGATATACAAGAAATCTAGATAACTCCTACAAGATACTACACAAAATGACTATTCCCCAGGCACATAGTCATCAGACCATCCAAGGTCACCCAAAAGAAAAAACCTTAAAGGCAGCTAGAGAAAAGTGTCATACGAACTGCAAAGCAGCAGTCTCCAAACTTTTTGGCACCAGGGACCGGTGTCATGGATGACAAGTTTTCCACAGATGGGGCTGGAGGGGGTGGTTTAGGGATGAAACTGTTCCACCTCAGTTCATCAGGCATTAGAGTTTCATAAGGACTGCGCAACCCAGATCCCTTGCACGTGCAGTTCACAAAAGGGTTCATGCTCCTAAGAGAATCCAATGTCACTGATGATCTGAGAGGAGGCGGAGCTTAGGTTGTAATTCTTGATCGCCCACTGCCCACCTCCAGCTATGTGACCTGGTTCCTAACAGTCCATGGACCAGTACCACTCTGTGGTCCAGGGATTGGGGGACCCCTGCTCTAAAGGGAAACCCATCAGACTAACAGTAAACTTCTCAGCAGAAATCCTACAAACCAGACAAGATTAGGGGCCAATTTTGAGCATTCTTAAAATAAATTCCAGCCAAGAATTTCATATCTTGCCAAACTAAGCTTCATAAATGAAGGAAACATAACGTATTTCCCAGACAAGCAATTACTAAGCAAATTTGTCACTGCCAGACCAGCCCTTCAAGAGATGCTTAAGAGAGGTCTAAACATGGAAACAAAAGAATGACATTTACTAATACAAAAGCACACATAAAGCACATAACCCACAGACTCTATAAAGTAACTATACAATCCAGACTACAAAGCAACTAGCTAACAACCCTATGACGGGAACGAAACCTCACATATCAATATTAACCTTGAATATAATGGGCCTAAATGGCCCACTTAAAAGACATAGAGTGGCAAACTGGAAAAAACAAACAAAATCCATCTTTCTTTTATCTGCAAGAGAACCATCTCACAAGTAACAACACCCATAGACTCACAGTAAATGAATGGAGAAAGATCAGGTAAACGGAAAACAAAGAAGAGCAGACGTTTTATACTAGATAAAACAGACTTTAAACAAACAACAGTAAAAAAAAGACAAAAAAGAGCATTATATAATTTTTTAAAAGGGTTCAATTATGCAAGAAGACTTAACTATCCTAAATATATACACACTCAACACTGGAGCACCCAGATTTATGAAAACAATTACTTTTAGACATAAGAAAAGATGTTGACAGTCACACAATAACAGTGGGAGACTTCAACACCTCACTGACAGCATTAGACTGATCATCAAGGCAGAACTCTAAGAAAGAAATTCTGGACTTAAATTTAATGCTTGACCAACTGAACCTGATAGACATCTACAGAATACTCTACCAAACAACCACAGAATATACATTCTTCTCATATGTACATAGAACATACTCAAAGATTGACCACATGCTCAATCATAAGCAAGTCTCAATAAATTCAAAAAAAGCAAAATCATACCAGGCATCTTCTCAGACCACAATGGAATAAAAATAAAAACCAACACCAAGAGGAACTCTCAAAACCACACAAATACGTGAAAACTAAACAACGTGCTCCTGAATGACTTTTGGGTAAACAATGAAATTAAGGCATAAATCAAAAAGTTCTTTGAAAAAAATGAAAACAGAGACACAACATACCAAAACCTCTGGGGTACAGCAAAAGCAGTGTTAAGAGGAAAGTTTAGAGTGCTAAATGCCTACACCAAGAAAATTGATCTCAAATTGACAATCTAACCTCACACCTAAAGGAACAAAAAAACAAGAAAAACTAAACCCAAAGCTAGGAGAAGGAAAGAAATAAGTAAAGTCAGAGTAGAACTAAATGAAATTGAGAACAAAAAACCATACAAAAGATCAATGAAACAAAAAGTTGTTTTTTTGAAAGGATGAATAAAACTGACAGAGACTGCTAGCTAGATTTAAAAAGGAAAGAGAGAAGATCCAAATAGGCACAATCAGAAATAACCAAGGTGACATCACAACAAAGCCCACAGAAATACAGCAATGCTCAGAGGCTACTATGAACATTTCAATACATACAAAGTAGAAAATCTAGAGAAAATGGATTAATTCCTGAAAACACACAACCTCCAAGATTGAACTAGGAAGAAACAAAAATCCTGAAGAGACCAACAAGTAACAAGATTGAATCAGAAATTAAACACCTACCAATGAATAAAAGCCCCCAAAAAGAGAGATTCACAGCCGAATTCTACCAGTACTAATGAAACCATTACAAACAATCAAAGAGGAGGGCCTCCTCCCTAACTCATTCCACAAAGCCAGTATCATCCTGATATCAAAATCTGGCAAAGACATAACAAAAAAAGAAAATTACAAGCCAATATCCCTGATGAACATAAGACACAAAATTCCTCAACAAAATACTAACACACTGAGCTAGGTAGAATGGCTCACATCTATAATCCCAGCACTTTGGGAGGCTAAGGCAGAAGGATCACTGGAGCTCAGGAGTTTGACACCAGCCTGGGCAATATATTGAGATCCCATCTCTCCAGAAAAATTTTTTTAATTAGCCAGGTACAGTGGCACATGCTTGTAGTCCTAGCTACTCAGAAGGCTGAGATGGGAAGATCACTTGAGCCTGTGATATCAAGGCTGCAGTGAGCCATGGCTGCACCACTGCACCGGAGCCTGGGTGACAAAGTAAGCCTGTCTCAAGAAAAAATATATATATATGAGCAAACCAAATCTAGCAGCACATCAAAAACTTAATTCACCACAATCAAGTGGGCTTTATTCCCAGGATGTAAGGATGATTCAACATATGCAAGTCAGTAAATGTGATTTACCACATAAGGAGAATTAAAAACAAAAACCATATAATTATCTCAATAGACACAGAAAAGGTTTTTGATAAAATCCTATACCCCTTCATTATAAAAATCTACAACAAACTTGTCATCACAACATACCTTAACATAATAAGAGTTATCTATTACAAACTCACAGCCAACAACATACTGAAAGGGCAAAAGCTAGATGCATTCCCTTAAGAACTGGGACAAGACAAAGATGTCCACTCTCACCATTCCTATTCATTATGTTATTGGAAGTCCTAGCCAGAGCAATGAGGCAAGAGAAAGAAATAAAAGACATACAAATAGGAAAAAAAGAAGTCAAATTATCTCTCTTCACTGACAACATAATTGTACACTAGAAAATCCTAAAGATTCTGTCAAAAGACTCCTAGGCCTGATAAATGATTTCAGCAGTCTCAGGATATAAAGTCAGTGTACAAAAATCAGTAGCACTGCTATACACTAATAATGTTCAAGCTGAGAGCCAAGTCAAGAATGCAATGCCATTTACAATGCCTACCAAAAAAAAAAAAAAATTAGGAATATACCTAACCAAGGAGGTGAAGGATCTCCACAAGGAGAACTACAAAAGACTACTAAAAGATATCAGAGACGACACAAATAGAAGAGCATTCCATGTTCCCAGGTTGGACGAATCAATATTGTTAAAAATGGTCATACTGCCCAAAGCAATCTACAGATTCAATGCTATTCCTATCAAACTACCATCATCATTTTTCACGGAATTAGAAAAAAACTATTCTAAAATTTATATGGAACCAAAAAGGAACCCAAATAGCCAAGGCAATTCTAAGCAAAAAGAACAAAGCCAGAGACATCAATTTACCTGACTTCAAACTATACTACATGGCTACTGTAACCAAAACAGCAAGGTACTGTACAAAAATAGAAACATAGACCAATGCAACAGAACAGGGGCATACAAAAATAATGAGATCATGCCCTTTGCAGGAATGTGGACGCAGCTGGAGGCCACAGTCCTAAGCAAACTAACACAGAAACAGAAAACCAAATACTGCATGTTCTCACTTACAAGTGGGAGCTGAATACTGGGTTCACATGGACATAACTATGGAAACAATAGACACTAGGAACTCTAAAAGGAAGAAAGGGGTGGAGAGGACAAGTGCTGAAAAACTTCCTATTGGATACTATGTTCGCTATCTGGGTGACAGGAT
Organism: Theropithecus gelada; assembly: GCF_003255815.1. Lineage (NCBI taxonomy): Eukaryota > Metazoa > Chordata > Mammalia > Primates > Cercopithecidae > Theropithecus > Theropithecus gelada. Next base: position 101,055,499 of record NC_037676.1, read on the forward strand.
CAGCAGAAGCCCAAACCTCAGCACCATGCAATATACCCTTGTAACAAACCTGCACATGTACCACCACTAAACCTAAAATAAAAATGGAAACTTAAATAATATAAATAAACTGTGAAAAAATATTTTTAAAAAATAATTTCCAAAGAATTTTGAAACGCTGATTTACAATTATTAAATATTTACACAACTTCTTCAGAATATATCTATTGCATAATGCAGAGTACATATATATGATTAAATAAAAATAATCCTCTACTTGGTAGACAACTAAGTCATTTGCACAGAAACAGTGAAAAGCATTCTGATTCAAAGATCTCTCAATACAGTGATTACAAAGAAGACATACAAAGGGACTCAGACTGTGTATTATAATTGGGGTGCAGACAGTGATATGAGGACAACTGGAAAGACAATAAACAGGCAGCAAAAAGTTAAAAGAGTAAGAGACTTTCACTAGCAATGAAAAACAAGCAGGTCAGTACTAGAGAGAGGTTAAACAAAAAACCCAATTTAAAAATGGGCAAAAGAGCGCCAGGGAACAGTGGCTCACGCCTGTAATCCCAACACTTTGGGAAGCCAAGGCGGATAGATCACAAGGTCAAGAGATCAAGACCATCCTGGTCAACATGGTGAAACCCCGTCTCTACTAAAAATATAAAAATTAGCTGGGCGTGGTGGCACACACCTGTAATCCCAGCTACTCGGGAGGCTGAGGCAGGAAAATCACTTGAACCTGGGAGGTGGAGGTTGCAGTGAGCCAAGATAGCACCACTGTACTTCAGCCTGGGTGACAGAGCGAGACCCTGCCTCAAAAAAAAGAAATAAAAAGGGCAAAGAAATTGAATAGACAGTTCCCAAAAGATACACATAATGGACAATGGAAGATAAGCATATGAAAAGATGTTCAATATCACTAGTCATCAGAGAAATGCAGATCAAAACTACAATGAGATGCCACTTCACTCCCATTACAATGGCCACTAGCAAAGAAAAACAACAGAAAATAACAAGTGCTGACAGGAATGTGAAGAAACTGGAACTCTCATACATTGGTGGTAGGAATGTAAAATGGTACAGCTGCTGTGGAAAACAGTATGGAGGTTCCTCAAAAAATTAAACAGTCTTGAATTGACGATTGTGGATCCAGTTCATGGTAGCATTATTCACAAAAGCCAAAAGGTGGAAGAAACCCAAGTGTCCATCAACAGATGAATGAATAAACAAAATGTGCTACATACATACGAAAAAATATTATTCAGGCTTTAAAAGGAAGCAAATTCTGACACATTCTACAATGTGTATAAATTATTGAAAACATTAGGCTACATAAAACACACACACAAAAGAAGAAATATTGTATGATTCTACTTATATGAGGTATTTAGAATAGTCAAACTCATAGAGACAGGAAGTAGAATACTGGTTACAAGGGGCTGAGGCAAGAGGATATGGAGAATTATTGTTTAATGGGTACACGGTTTCAGTTTGAGATAATAAAAAAATTTCTAGAAATAGTGGTAATGATTGCACAATAATGTAAATGTACTTTACGGCAATGAATTGTATAGAGTACTTTAAAATGGTTAAAATGATAAATTTTATGTTATATATTACTCATTAATCTTAATTATAATCTTAAATTATATAATATAATTATACTATATAATTGTTAATCTTAAATTATACATAATTATTAATCTTAAATTTTCTTCCTCTCTCTATTTGAAAGAAGAGAACATATTATGGGGAGTGTAGTGAGTTGAAAAATGACCATCCTCAGAAGATATGTCCACATCCTAATCTCTGAAACCTCTAAATGTTACACAATTTCCGGGGACAGGGGGAGAATACAATTTATGCAGATATAATTAAGTTAAGAATCTTGAAAGCAGAAGATCATCCTGGATCATCTGAGTGGGCCCTAAATCCAATGACAAGTGCCCTTATAAGAGAAAGGCAGAAAGAAATTTGAGGTAGACAAAAAAGAGGACACAGGGCTGGGTGCAGTGGCTCACGCCTGTCATCTCAGCACTTTGGGAAGCCAAGGCAGACAGACTGCTTAAGCTCAAGAGTTCGAGACCAGACTGGGCAACATGGTGAACCCCATCTCCACAAAAAAAAATATAAGATTTAGCCAGGCATGGTAGCTTGTGCCTACAGTCCCAGCTACTTGGGGGCTAAGGCAGGAGGACTGCTTGAGCCCAGGAATTCAAGGCTGCAGTGAGTCATGTTCGCATCACAGCACTCCAGCCTGGGTGACGAAGCAAGACCCTATGGAAGAAGAAAGAAGATGATGATGATGACACAGACACTCAGAGGAGAATGCAATATGGAGATGTAGGCAGAGATTAGAGTAAGACACGGATTGCAGGCAGTCACCAAGAGCTGGAAAAAGTGAAGAATGGATTATTCCGTAGAGCCTCTTGAGGGAGTACAATCCTGGCAACACTTTGATTTCAGACTTCTGGCTTCCCAGGCTAAATGAAGATACTCCTCTATGCCATTCACCCCTATGTTAAATCCTTGCAAGGAATCTTCCACGAGGTGGTGCCATACAAACACACTTGCCCATACACTAAGACATCCAAGGTATCTACCAATACCTACACAGCAGGGACTGGAAGATGGAAGGTGTGTTAAGTGTGTTGGGTACAGTATCACTCAAGTCTCACCACTACAGAGAATCAGTTTTCCAGAATTTCTCAACCAAATTTTATTACTAATTGAGCAGGAAGGAGGACATGGATTGTTTTCTCTTTTTTGGTGTTGGGTTTTTCTTTAAATATTAAAAAATGGTTAACTAAGTGTTCACTCTTTAGATGTGGACATAACCACATTTTTATGTCTCTTTTTTTAAATCACTTGGTTGTGAAAAAAGTAGTGCCATGTGATTTGGAATGGGAGAGAGCTACTGTGTTTTATTTTTTGATATGCACTATAAAGAATGATCTTCTAACCCATGTCTGTTTTTATGCTGCCTATACTAAAGCATTTGTTGCATCTATTTAAATGCTATGTTTCTCCAAAAAGGGAGGTGGAAGCCAGATGGAAAATATGGTGGGTTAAGCAAAAGATTCTTCAGGAAAAGATAACATTATTTTCGAAAATATCATTCATCGAAAATAACTCTTCCATGTTTGAAAATATCTGCAGGGCTCCTTTCTTTGTAAGTACATAGTGTAAGGATGCAGTGATAGAGACCTTTTCTTTAGGCTAAAATAATTCTTAATTTACTCTTAGAGACTGTCATGCTTTATGTGAGTTAAATTTCCAGAAAATTGCCAAGTGCCTCTAATTATCTCCTTAAATCACATTTGACATAAATCTTCCAAAAATACACTGTTTATTTACACATTTTTTAAGTTATAAACATTCAGTATTGCACTGCATAGAAGTAAAAATTCTTAGTTTGATTTTTATTTTCTTTCATCTAATTCAAGAAATCATCAGGTACTTCTCCTGCTGTCCACAGACTGATTCAAACAGTTCTTTCCTTACCCCTTTCCCTATGCTGAACAACAGGTAAGCAAACACAAAGGCTTTTTACAGATTATGCCTGTAATCCCAGTTACTCAGGAGGTTGAGGCAGGATAATCGTCTCACCCGGGGAGGCAAACATTGCAGTCAGCCGAGATGGCGCCACTGCATTCCAGCCTGGGCGACAGCAATATTCCATCAAAAAAAGGAAGCAAGGAAGCAAGGAGGAAGGGAGGGAAGGAAGGAAGGGAGGGAGGGAGGGAGGGAGGGAGGGAGGGAGGAAGGAAGGAAGG